>NC_044034.1:140637441-140937441 GCF_901765095.1 Microcaecilia unicolor | reverse complement strand
AGGGTTACTGTAATTAGTTCTAGTAAAGTGCTTGGATTTACATAACACTTGAAGTTCTTTCAAGTGTCTTGCCATTGTCTCCTCCTTCTGGTTCTCTACTGTACTTGAATGAATATTTTCCATTATGACCAATATCAACAGGAGATTCCAAGAAATACAGAGCAGCTGATATATGTATTTAGCATATCAAACTTTAAAAGCCAAATGGCTCTATTTTTTTTTTGTCTTGGCATTAACCAGTGAGCTTAAAGCTGCAAGAGGGGTTAAGTAGCTGCCTGAGTAAGTGATGTGATGTGAGGGCAGCATTAGCCACTTAACTTACCTAACAATTAAAGGGAAGAGCACAGATACAGATCTCTTACATCTTGAAAACTAAGCCTATTGCAATTGTCTTTAAATTATAGTTTGTGACCCAAAAGGCATGACTAGAATAATTAGCGTAATAACACCTTATTAATATTTCAGATATTTTAGTTTCTTACTGAGTAATTTTTGGCAAGGTCAGAAGATTTGCATCTGATTGGGTAATTCAGACATTAAAAATCATTACTTTTGAACGAGGACAGTTGCTAAATATTTTGTCAAACTGCCTTTATACAGGAAACCTGTTCTCTTACCTTTTCTAAATTATGAGCCCTATTGTGTAACCATGCAGAATGTTTAACTTTGGTGTTTGGTTGAAACCCAATAAATCTTGATATCCTGCACCTTCCCACCCCTCCCTCATGTCAAAATTCAGTTTGTGTTTAAATTTTTAAAAACTTCTAATTCAACCTCCTCCAGTAGTCACCCCACCTTTTATTGTGGTCCACAAAGGCACCCTTTCCCCTTTTCTGTGGGAATCTGAGTGTTGGGGTTGTGGAGCTTTGAATTCCAGAGTTGTGCTATGGGGATTTTTTATTTTTAATTTACAACCTTAGAGCACCTCCATGACCTCTTACTTAAGAGTAACTACAACTTCACTGCTCAGGACATATTACCGATGAACTTTAAAAATGAATGTAGAGGTGCCAGTGGTTACTAAAGGGGAATGTTCCATCCTGTCAGGATAGTTGCAGTTAGACAAATTTGTCTTTCCAATAAGAACTGAGATCTCCTGGTGAGTTCTGATTGATTCACAGCTTACATTGAATTCCAATATAGGGGGGGGAAAGGGAAATGGGACTTGATATACCGCCTTTCTGAGGTTTTTGCAACTGCATTCAAAGCAGTTTACATATATTCAGGTACTTATTTTGTACCAGGGGCAATGGAGGGTTCAGTGACTTGCCCAGGGTCACAAGGAGCTGTAGTGGGAATTGAACTCAGTTCCCCAGGATCAAAGTCCACTGCACTAACCACTAGGCTACTCCTCCACTCTATATAGAGTTGTTCAGTCAACCTTTTTTAAATTCAGTTCCTACGTCAAATGAAATCTTTTTTTTATATCTTTGCTTCTGTGGGGCTTGATTATTATACTGCCATCTTTGCTGGCAGTTTACATACACTTAAAAAAAAACCCCAGATTCTTATGCTATAAACCAGCGAGAAAGATTGTAATCTTTTCAGTAGTATCTTAATGTGATTTACATTCAGGGACAGCAAGTATTTCCCTGTCTCCAAGGGGCTGTTTTTAGGTAAGACAGTGAAGTATTAAGTGACTCACCCAAGGCCATAAGGATTATCAGTGGAATTTGAACCCTGACTTGCATGGTTCTTAGTCTGCTGCTCTAACCTTTAGGCTGGAAGCTGTACAATGTAACCAAGAAAGATACAAACAAGGGGAGCAACAGACTACCATAAACGGCGGCATATCAAATCCATAACCCTTACCCCTTACTCAGAGAACACAAAAACCACTTGAATCTTTCCAGTGTATACTGGCATCGTATGGCCAATATAGCCTCAATCAGAGGTGCAGTTACAGGAAGGGCATCACACTGTTGGAGTCCATATACCGAGCTGAGCTGGATCAGGGAAGCTAAGGCTGTCCTGCTGCAGCTGGCACACTATAACTGCCCTCTACCCTCACGTCCTTTTCCACTTTGCCATTTCCCAAACAGCCTCCCCTCCCCACCCTCCACACACTAATCCCGTTGCAGGAAGGGCAGAAGAGGAGGACAGCAGCAAGTCAGTCTGTCCTCCTCCTCCTCTGCAGTCGATGCATAGAGCGCTGCTTTGAATCATGCAGCTGTACTTTTGTCTGATTGGGACAAGGGTGGCAAAGAAGGAGCATGTGACCCAACTCCATACCCATTCTTCTCTCCTCTTCCTCTTATCTTGCTTCCTTCTCCATCCCCACCCAAATCTTCCCTTGTATTTCAATCTAGCTATCCTTTATCCTCCCTCTCCTCCCAGCCCAAATATCTCCTCTTCCTTTCTGCCCCCTTCCACATTGATATCTTAAATCCCCAGCCATAAACTCCAAAAAGAACAAAAAATGTATTTAGACCCACAGCAAGGATGGAAAACTATTTTATTTTTATTATAAACATAAGAACAGCCATACTGGTCCAGACCTATGGTCCATCTAGCCCAGTATTCTGCTTCCAACAGTGACCAGTCCAGGTCACAAATATCTGGCAGAATCCTAAATAGTAGCAAAATTTCTTGCAGAATCCCAAACAGTAGCAAGATTCCACGCAGATTCCCAAAGAGTAGAAACATGCCATGCAGAATCCCAAAGAGTAGAAAGATTCCAAGCAGAATCCCAAAGAGTAGCATGATTCTATGCAGAATCCCAAAGAGTAGGAAGATTCCATTGCAGAATCTAGGAAAGTAGCAAGACTCCATGCAGAATCCCAAAGAGTAGGAAGATTCTAGGCAGAATCTCAGAGTAGTAAGATTTCATGCAGCAAGATTCTATTCCAGAATCTCAAAGTGTAGCAAGACTCCATGCTACAGACCTTTGGGATAAGCAGTGGCAAAATAGTCCTCCAATATCTTATAAAACTTTGCTGCAGGTGAGTGTGTACTTTTTCACTTGGCTTTAGGTAACTTGACTGATTGGTGCCAATTTGTTTTTACACCGCGGAGTTTAAATCACAGCACATTGTATTTACAGAGTCAAATAATCCATAGTCATTCTATTAGAATCTCATAACACTTCACGGATTTTTTCATGTGAAAGGTTTTTATTCAGCAATAACACTAAAACCTTTCTCTCTGCAGGTTTTGGAAATAAACCCTGTGTGGAAATGATGTATGTGTACACAGTTGATGCTTGATGTATTGTAGGTGATGTGGTTACTGGAAGGCTAATAACTAGAAAGGGCTAAAGTGAGTGACAGAGCCCTGATAGACAAGAGATATTGTGTGCATATGGGAAACCCTTTCATAAACCAGGGCCATGGGGTTTCCCTTATGCTCTATATTAATTCTGTTTGGTAAGTCATAAATGGCATCCTGCTACCTATTTGGGTTGTTGTTGTTTTTGTGACACTCAGTCTTTTAAAAATTGAAGAATGTAGTTGGCATTTATGACACGCTGAATTTAAACCATTTTACTTATCTTGTTATAAATTTGATCAGACTGAATCGGGGGTCAAGAGTCTATCAAGCCCAATAATCTACACACAGTGATTAAGAGGGAGGTGATAAATCCTCTACATATATGGCCAGGTGTGCAACACAGTACAGAAGTCCTTCCTTGATGCTGATGTGGCTCAGATCCTTGGATCAACACTTTTCTACTAAGTGTTGCCTTGTTCTCATTTAGAGATCTCTTTTTCTTCTTAAAGCTTTTCCAGTTTCTTATGAATCTCCTCAGGCCAAATGTTGATAATTAAAGATTCTTTCGTTAAAGTGTCCTTGGCTCTGAAGACAGTGAAATCTATTTATTTTTAATTTTAGAGGGTGCTTCTGAGTTTTGTTTTTTGCTCAATGGAAACATCCCTGTGAGGCCCATTAGTTATACATGTTAATTGAATCCTTCCTCAGTTTCTTTTCTCTGAGGGCAATCAGGCAGTATACATAAGTATGTAAGTATTAATTGAGTGCTGCTTCTTTCTCCCTTTTATAACATTTAGATAACCTTTTTGAGGATGAGTGCCCAAAACTGAACTCCATAGTCTAAATTTCACCTGACAAACGCTTTATAGAGTGAAAAGTTCTTTTTTTTGGTTGTTGCTATTACCAGAGTCTTATTAACTAATATACTCAGATCTTTTTCTTTGCTACTGCTGGGAAACATTGCCCTGTTCAGAGTACACTGCTTTTGCCCCTTGTTCATCTTCACATGCACTTGTCCATATTAAATCTCATTGTCTACTTGTCTCTCATTTTTTAAAACTTTTAGTGACAGTGCTAGAAATTGATCTCCATTTATCCAGAAATTAAATACAATGTAGGCAGTACTAATGCAAGCTTCCCCAGAATGCACTGTCAATACACCTCCACCCTGTTCCCGAGAGAGAGTGAGTAATCCAGTCCAATGTACCTTTGCAGTCAATTGGCCTTTTTACCAGTACTACCAATGGTGGTGTCAGTGCAAATTGTGACAGTGGTTTTAGCAATATGAGCCTATCAGGCTTATTTTCGAAAGAGAAGGGCACCCATCTTACAACACAAATCGGGAGATGGGCATCCTTCTCTCAGGGTCGCCCAAATCGGCATAATCGAAAGCCGATTTTGGGCGTCCTCAACTGCTTCCTGTCGCGAGGACGACCAAAGTTCACGGGGGCGTCGGCACTGTAGGGAAGGCGGGACTGGGGTGTGATTTAAGAGATGGGCGTCATCTACTGATAATGGAAAAAAAGAAGGGCGTCCCTGACGAGCACTTGGCCAACTTGGTCCATTTTTTCTTGCAACCAAGCCGTGAAAAGGTGCCCAAACTGACCAGATGACCACCGGAGGGTATCAGGGATGACCTCCCCTTATTTCCCCAATGGTCACCAACCCCCTCCCACCCTAAAAAAAACTTTAAAAAAAATTTTTGCCAGCCTCAAATGTCATACCTAGCTCCATGACAGCAGTATGCAGGTCCCTGGAGCAGTTTTAGTGGGTACAGTGCACTTCAGGCAGGCGGACCCAGGCCCATCCCCCCCACCTTACACTTGTGGTGGAAAATGGGAGCCCTCCAAAACCCACCTGAAACCCACTGTACCCACATGTAGGTGCCCCCTTCACCCCTTAGGGCTATGGTAGTGTTGTACAGTTGTGGGGAGTGGGTTTTGGGGGGCTCAGCATCGAAGATAAGGGAGCTATGCACCTGGGAGCAATTTGTGACGTACACTGCAGTGCCCGGTTGGGTCCTGGCATGTCAGGGGGACCAATGCACTACAAATCCTGGCTCCTCCCATGACCAAAGGGCTTGGATTTGGTTGTTTTTGAGATGGGCATCCTCGGTTTCCATTATGGCCGAAAACTGGGGACGACTGTCTCTAAGGTCGACCTAAATGTTGAGATTTGGGCGTCCCCGATCGTATTATCGAAACGAAAGATGGATGCCCATCTTGTTTCGATAGTACGGGTTTCCCCGCCCCTTCGCGGGGCCATCCTGCGAGGGTGCCCTTATGAAAACTAGAGGCGCCCCGCTCAATTATGTCAACTGAGAACTGGACTGAATCCACTGATTTATTTCATCTAAGACACCCCACTAAGGGGTCCTTTTGTAAAGGCGCGCTAGTGTTTTTAGCGCACACTAAAAATAAGTGTGCTCTATGGGCATCTCTGGTGTTTAGCGCATGCTAATCATTAGCGTGCGCTGAAAACGGTAGTGCACCTTTGTAAAACACCCCCATAAGTTACCTTCCAATCTGAATCACATTATAATTAATGATCTAACTGTAAGGCTAAGGGGGAGAAATACAGACAGACCTGCATGTTTAGCATAGCTAGGTGAGGTAGATTGGGTTATGTGAATCTACTGAGCTGCTGCTACCAGAGAACTCTAATTACAAGTAAACAATTTAATTTCCTCTCATTACAAGCAACCTTAGTAGAATCACACAGATAGGGTATGCCAATCTTAAGGATGTGTGCAAAAAAACAGTAAGCATGGGCATCCACTAATTAAAAGTGCTCTCTGGGAGTGAGAGCAGTTGTGCTCTCTGTGAATACATTGGAAAATACCAAAAATGCTTCCTTTCAGTTGCAAGAGTAATTCCCCCAGTGGCATAACCATGGGGTGGTCTTGGGGGCCTGGGCCCTCCTCCCGCCCCCCCCCCCAAAAAAATTGAGGCACTGTTTGCTGCTTTGGCTGGCAAGGGTCCTCAAGCCGCACCAGCGGAAGCCCTCCTCCACCCGAAGCCAGGCAGTTGGTGGTGCTTTTTCTGGGCCACCACTGTGCCAGCCCCCTCCCCTGCCCCATTGCACATGCTTGTTTTTTGTGAAACTAAGCATTCACAAGGGAGGATCACTTCCCATGCATGTGCAAAAATGTAGCATGTGCAGGGAGTGTATGCTCAGTTTTGTGAAAATCAGGAATACGTGGCGACAGCCCTGAAAAGTGCCGCCAACTTCCAGGTATATGGGGTCGTGTTGGGGGGGAGGGGCGGCAGAGAGCGGGGGCTGGGGTACAATTTTGTATCTCTCAGTTTTGGCTCAGGCCTCCCCTAAACCCCAGCTCTGGCTATTTGCCTGTTTTCCCTCTGTGCTTTTATGCCACGGAGATATTTAACTATCTCTATCATATATCTCCTCTCCCACCTTTCTTCCAAGTATACATATTGAGAATTTTAAGCGTATCCCCATACATTTTATGATGAGCACTGATCATTTGAGTTTCCACCCTCTGGATGGACTGACTCCATCTTGTTTATATCTTTTTGAAGGTGTAGTCTCCAGAAATGTTCACAGAATCAACAGAGGCACTATCACTTCCTTTTTCCTGCTGACTTTTTCTAACCCTATACACCCACTTCTATCTAATCTGTAAGTTTTAATAGCTTAGCATCATTTTGCAAAGATTTTTGAGCTAATCCCTCACTTTTACAGGTTTGCCAAGTATAGTCGCATTTTTTGTGCTGCAGTCGGAACATTTTTCTTCAGGGTCTATATCTTTTTTTATGATATTTTATTGTAGTTTTGTTAAATTGTACATATTTCTCCAAATTTTCTATTTCTAAATTGTGAGCATAATAGTTTTTAAATCTTGTTGTGTTTGTTCCCAAAATAAATGAAAGGTTTGTATTAAAATGGTGTTTTAGGTATGAGAATCCTGTTAGTTATCAAATAAATTATGTGTGAAGGATATCCTAATTGGTGTGATCAACATTAACCTTTCTCATGTCTGTTATTGTGAGTCTGAAAGTCGACGTTTATATTTGGTCAAGCTTGTGTAAAATGAATAAGTAAACATTACTCAACAAAGTAACAGAAAATTTGCGAGATTTATGAGATGTGTTTACTAACAGACAAAATAAGTAAGGAAGAACATCAATAAAGACCTAGCACGTCACAGAAAAACTGTAATTGCATGAACTGAAACCTAGGGTTCGACCACTGTAGGAAAAGTGGTGTGAGCACCACAAGTATTTCTTGGCTTTAAGGTAGTAACAAGTAAAAAGAAAATTTTAAGAACAAAGGGATGATCTAAAAAAAAGTAATTGTGGCTAGCCAACTTAAGACAAGTGCCAAACCGCTAAGCTAGTGAGTCTGCAATAAGTATAAACTTTGAACGTGAGAGTATTTATTGCCCCGGTACAAAATAAGTACCTGAATATATGTAAACTGCTTTGAATGTAGTTGCAAAACCTCAGAAAGGCGGTATATCAAGTCCCATTTCCTTTTCCCCTTTATATATAAACAATGTAATGCCATCTTTAAAACTGTTTACCTATAAAACAAAAAAAAATTTTAAACCCCAAAAAACAAAAGTGTGCTCTGAAGAGTAGTGTCTAATTTCTTCCTCACCTTAAGACTTTAATCTCTTCCATTGACTGACTATTTCAGGTCTACTTTTTCGATTTTGAAACCTTAATATTTACACAACTGCTGGGTTCTGGGAATTATAACATGTTTTCAGAAGCTAACCTCTAGGGCTATATTTGTTCTAGCAAATTTTTAAAATAAAAAGTTTAACACAGTGTCAAACCCACGACCTTCTGTGTGAAAGACCAGCACCAAACCACTAAGCTAGTGAGTCTACAATAAATGTAAACTTTCAACTTGAGTATATTTACAGATTTCTATAAAGAATAAAATGTCATCTTTCAAACTTCTTACCTATGGATAGAAGCCAAAGATCGAAAAACCAAAAATGTCTCCTCTGAAGAATAGGATCTAGTTTCTAAGTCTAAAATTGCAGGCTTTAATCTCTTTCCAGTCACTATTTGAGGTCCACTTTGTTGATGTTCAGACCTTAATATCTATGGAACCACTGGGCGCTGTGAATCATAACTTACCTTTTTAGAAAGCTCTAATCCAGTGCTACATTTTTTTTTTAATTTGACACTCTAGCTTTAATTTGATTTTACCGTGTATAGTTTTATTGTAGTTTGCAAAATTCCTCTGAGATGGTATCTGAGTTTTAGGATCTTCTCTTATTTAAAAAAAAATGTTCATACATCCAGTGGGTGTGGCTGTGGGGGGAGCCACACAATTGGGGGGGGAGGGTCCTAGTATATTATAGTCTTGTACTACTGTGCAGACTATGATTTTCCAGATCTTTTTCAAATCATTTAGCAGAACTTGAATACCATGAGCGAGGGTAGACAAAGACTAGTGAAGGTATCGCACCAAGAGATAATAACATCATAGAAAGGTTACTGGCAAGCCACTCTGGAATTTTACCTAGCTTAAGTGAGTAACTGGAAAGGCCAGAACTCAGAGGAACAATAGCCAGGGGAAACAAGGATGCCCAGCTGTCATTAATTTTCTGTGTGAAGCTAATGCAAGACTATCAGCAGTGAGGCTGGAGGAGGTAGAGGGCAAAGGAAAAGGGTTGCTCATTTGCCTACTGTGAAACATCTGGAAAATTTAGGATTTTTCTGTGGAAGGGAAAGTAAGTTTTCTTTTTTTTTTGCCAAGGTAATACATGATCTTTAAAACTGAGCTAATTTCCTGAAGGTGGACTAAATGAGATAAAGAGCCAATCTTGCATCAGCCCCATCGTAATGATGTAATTGTCTCTTCAGAAGATGCAAACTCTCCTGATACCAGGGATAAACCTAGTGGTGCGTTATTTGCCACAAGGCCCATTTTACGACATTAGTATGCACTGACTGTTAGTAAATGACCCTATAAAAGTGGAATACCTGGAGTGCTTTATAAAATATTAAACATGTGATCTACAGCAGAGTAAATAGTTTTTTTTCTCTGTTTTTTCCTTCTCTCTTCTGAAAAATCTCCTAATCTAGTGCCTGCATTTGCCACCAGACCTGTCAGATAGAGCGAGTCGCTCAAGCAAACAGGACCTGTCAGAATGCAGCAAGGTGCTGAATGCAGGATGTGCTGCTATGACTGCAGGCAGGACGCACCTGGACTTCTAGTGATTTCTACTTAGCAGTTTCACTGAGATTTATGACACTCTAATTATGACTGTTAATGACTTACGTAAATATTATTCTTAATGATTTGACCCAATAATCCTTAGAAATGCATACTGAAGGTGGTTTCATGTTTTCTGATTGTATTTTTATAT
Organism: Microcaecilia unicolor; assembly: GCF_901765095.1. Taxonomy (NCBI): domain Eukaryota; kingdom Metazoa; phylum Chordata; class Amphibia; order Gymnophiona; family Siphonopidae; genus Microcaecilia; species Microcaecilia unicolor. The sequence continues at coordinate 140,927,879 of NC_044034.1, read as the reverse complement.
ACATTTGTTTTTGAGAGAAAATGTTGAAAAACACAAATATAGATTATGCTTTTTTGCTAAACTCCAAAGTATTGTGCAGTGGCTTCATTTTGAAAGTGTTTTTACTTCAGCTACTTAAGATTTCTGTTCAGAAATTATGCAAAGTTTATCACTCAAGGCACCTAATGATGAGATCAATTTACTAAGATGCTTCAAATTTTGCTAAGACCATTTCATGTGCTAAAATTACCAGTAGTGCGTGTTAAACGGGATAGCACACACCATTTGTGCTTGTACAGGAATATTTTAAAAGCCATGTATACATAAAAATGCTTATAAAAATATGTGCCTGATATGTGCATAAAGTCACACATATGTAACCCAGCAGACAAGGTCAGGAAGAGATTTCCATTTGTGAACATACTTCTGAAAATATGCATTTAAACTAGAAAATTCCTGTATGCCAAAAAGGAGTAAATGTAGATGTATAAATTCCCTGGGGTAATTTTCAGATTTTCATGTGAAAGTTCACTCTACAGGGACAAGTATAATACACATGTACTGAGCTATAAAATTATATCCTTAGATTGCAAAATGTAGCTCTCGGTTTTGCAAATAACTAATGTTAATTAATACACATTTTAACTTTCCTAAAATGTATTGCAAATGCACAGGTAATTAGTAAATGTGATACAAAGTTATGCAAAGCAGCTCATTGGCCATGAATACGTAGCCAAAATATGCACAAACAAAGCCTCACAAACTGTATATGACAAAAAGTGAACTAAGATCTGAGAAGTACAGTTAAAGTCTGTGAGAAATAATCAGTAGGAACCTCCATAGGCTGTTTTACTTCCAGGCTTCTTTATATAGATGGACAGAGCGCAATTTGCGACAATTCAACAGCTATGCTTTTACTTTGATGTATTCTTTTAATAATGCATTTCTTTTCTATCTTTTATAGTTTTTTTTTTTGTAAACTGCTATAATGTTGTTCCTGTAGCAGTATATCAAGTTGTAAATAACCTGTAAATTGTAACTGAAAGAGGCATGCCTCCAATGCATTTGTACCACAGAGATATTTAAATGGCTCTACCATATCTCCTCTCCCTTGCTTTCTTTCCAGTGTATAGATCTTTAAGTCTGTCCCTATCTTTAGTCTGTATGATAAGACCACTGACCATTTTAGTAGCCGCCCTTTGGACCGGTTCTATCCTATTTATATATTTTGAAGTTGTGGTCTGCAGAATTGCATACAGTACTCGTAAGGGCTTCTTTTACAAAGCTTTGCTAGCTATTCCTGTGCAGCAAATGAGAGGAAGCCCATAGGAATTGAATAGGCTTCCTCTCATTTGCCGCACTGGGAATTGGTAGTGTGGCTTTGTAAAAGAAGCCCTAAATGAGGTCTTAGGTACTATCACCTCCTTTTTCCTGCTGGCCATTCCTCTGCCTCTTCACCCAAACATCCTTCTGGCTTTTGCCATTGCCTTTTCTATCTGTTGCCCACCTTAAGATCATCAGGTACGATCATTCTTCTTTCATGCACAGAAGTACTTCACCCCTTAAAATGTACATCTTCCTCTGGTTTTTGAAGCCCATATGACCCTGCATTTTTTAGCATTAAATCTTCAGCTAGATTCTAGGCCTTTTTCAAACTTTGCTAGGTCCCTCCTCATTTTAACCACACAGTTTACAGTTTATTAGATTAACTATATCGCTTTTCCAAAGAGAGGTCAAGGCGGTTTACAGTCTGAGGTACTGTAAGAAAGGAACACCATTTTTGAAATTGGAGAGTTCACATATTCACACAAGAATCTCCAATAACAAATCTAAAATTGAAAAAGTAAAATCAAAATAAAAGTGGAGCAAAATAGAGGAACCATATTCTGTATGCATCCCACCTACCTAACTGCCACGGAACGATGCTAAAATTAGCAAAGGGCCATTTGACATGTCTACTGTATTGCAGATTTTGGTGCCATCTGCAAAGAGGCAAATTTTACCAGACAGCCCTTTTTGTAATCTATATTGCTTAGAAAAATATTAAAAAGAGCCAGACCAAGAACCAATGCTTACTGCACACCACTAATAACATTCCTTTCCTCAGGGTTTATTTAGCACTACCCTTTGTCGCCTTCCACTCAGTTTGTTTATAAGTTGCTTATTTGGAACTGTCACAAAGGCTTTGCTGAAATCTAGGTACACTGTGTCTGGCGCTCTCCTCGATCCAGCTCTCTGGTTACCCAGGCAAATAAATTAATCAGATACGTCTTCTGTGTTGAGTCCTACAATCCATAAGATTCCAGAAACCACACTATCCTCAGTTTTTAGAAGTATTTCCATTAATTTAATCATCACAGAGGTCAGACTAACTGGATTTTTATTTCCAACCTCCTCCTTACTTCCACTTTTGTGGAGAGGGATCACATCTTTCCTTCTCCAGGACCACTCCCAACTCTAGAGAAACAATGAAAATGTCAGACAAGGGAGCTATTATAACTTCCCAAAGTTCCTTCAGTTCCCTCAGATGTATCCCATCCAACCCCATCACTTTACTGGTCCTTATGAACACAGTCTTCAGAAAATCATTCAAGGTCTATCTCATTTCCATTCCTATGTATGTTTGCCTTCTCTGGGTCTACTCTTGGCCCTTCATTTGTGAACACAGAACAGAAATGAACAATTCCATTGTATTCTAACCATTTTCTACATGTTCCTCCCTTTCACCCTTGACTCTGACAACACCACATTTGTACTTTCTTCTATCACTAACATATTTAGAAAATGTTGTATCCCCCATTTTTCTTACATTTGCATCTTTACTTTCCTAACTACTTTACCATTGTTTCTTAGCTTTTCCCGATATTGTTGCTTGTTTTCATCTTTCTGCAGTCCCTTGTAGTTTATCAAGTTTAACTAGCCTCTTTTTTCTTACCTTTTTCAGCTACTACTTTTAAGAAACAAAGTGGACTTTCCCTCTTACTTTTATTTGCTTTACTAACAAAAGGTTCGATGTCCTTAAAATAACTCCTTTCAGTTTTGCCCACTGCTTTTCTGCTTCCCCAGATGTTCCCATGCAACTAACAACTCCTTGAGGTAATCCCCCATCTGGACAAAGTCTAGAACCTTCACTTTTGAACGAACCCTTTCCACATGTGTCTTAATATTGAATCACACTATCTAGTGATCACTATCCCCCTCATTCTATAACTGGTCGCCTACCTGTAGACGCCATTTGCATTCATACATATATAGAATATTGTCATTTATGCTTGTAAGTGTACATTTGTGTGTAAATGGCAGTCACATGCTCAACGCTATTCTATAATGTAGAGGCAGAACTTCTTAAATGCAAGGGGTCATTCACTGGGAAGGAGCATGTGCGAACCCTCTGCATGTCTAATGGTTACATGGGCAGATTATTCACGTAACTGCTGCATTTAGGTGTACCCGTTTATGCCTGGTGCACAGATTCCATTATAGAATTGATGCTCAAAGCATCGACACCCCTACATTGTGGCCCCCAGCTATAGAATTGCCCCATGAATGAATAGTGCCATAAGGGTGTATAAGGATATTCAACAGCACTATATGGATAGTGCCGCAGTGGTCTGTGAGGATATTCAGCGGCACTATGAATGTTGACGGATTGAAGCATAAAACATAGAAACATAGGCCCGGTGAAGCCATTTATGCTTATAACAGCTGCTGTCATCTTGATTAAAAGCTTTTTTTTTCCTTTTTTTTAAGGGAAAGGGAATGGGACTTGATTTACCACCTTACTGTGGTTACAATCAAAGTGGTTTACATGCTACTTACAGGTACTTATTTTGTGCATGGGGCATTGAGAGTTAAGTGACTTGTCTAGTGTCACAAGGAGCTGCAGTGGGACTTGAACCCAGTTCCCCTACACTAACCACTAGGCTATTCCTCCACTTTGAATATCGGGCTCAAAATTTGTAGTAAAGGATCACACTTGCTAGCAAAAATCTAAATTTCCTTTCCAGCACGTTTTAGACAAGAATGGGCAAATCCACGCAGTCATCAATCTGAATCAAAGCTGCATGTTTAGGGGAGAAATTTGAATAAGAAGCTGCTTTTACCTGGGGGAGAAGTAGAATTATCAAATAACAGGATGCGATGGACCAGAGGTAGAATCTTCATAACTCACTTTAGGTTCTTTCAATTGATGACCCCTCTCTTCACATAAGCTTTTATCAAAACGTGCTAAACTGAGGACTGCAGTGGAAACTTGTCACCAGAGAAGTAAACACATGAACTGCCTGCTGAAGCATGAGGGTGTCTCTTGGAGGTCATATTATCACAATAAGATGGACTCGTTTTAACTATGGACTGAAGAAGCCCTAACAGCTGAACTTTTTCTACTCTGTTTTGCTATGGGAGCCAGATGCAAAACAAGCAAAGAGTTCACAGTTGTTACCCAGCAACTAAAGTCAGACTGCAGTTGTACCATCCAGGTGATAAGTTAGGAAGGAGAAAGAGGCTACAGGTAACCAAAGTTTTTAGGGGTTAATTTAGAACAAGGGTTCTCAACCCAGTCCTCCGGACACACCTAGCCAGTCAGGTTTTTAGGATATCTGCAATGAATAAGCTTGAGATAAACTTGCATGCACTACCTCCATTGTATGTAAATTTATCTCATGCATATTCATTGTGAATATCATAAAAAAACAGACTGGCCTAGTGTGTCCCAAGGACTGGGTTGAGAACCCCCGATTTAGAATATTGTTAAACTGCTCCATTAGCACAAACATGTTGCTTTATAGTGTGGACAAGAAATACTAGCAGACCGGATGTGCAGCTTGGCCTTTTCCTGACATCATATACCATGTTAGTATATTCTTAGTGCTTGTGCTTGGTTTCTTTCCTTCCCTCAATTAATCAATAAGAATTAGACCTTTAGCTGGATAGTCACAGAGAAAGATGACAACATGTGCGTGTACTTTAACACTGAGATATTTTTATAACTTTGTGCTAACAAAAAATTAATCTGAATATATATATATATATATATATATATATATATATATAGCTCCAAAGAGTAATCTAAAAAGAATTGAACTCATCGCTATGAATTTATGTCAACAGATAGAATTCCCAACTGGAACTGCAAATGCCAGTTCCATTAATGCTAGAAAAGCAGATGAGTGCATTGAAGCCTGGTGCAGGTCTGAAAGGCAGAAGAGACAATGGAGAGCCAGCTAGCTTCAAGCAGGAGCTTTGTGTATAATATCCTCAACACTAAACATATTTCAGCAGAAACAAGGATGGTGGTAGTGAGAATTCTCTTACAGCTAGTTTGGGGTTTTGTTTAGTATCATTAAAAATAAAACATATCAGTAAGGAATGTGCTTTTTTTTCTGCCATTGCTGCTTGAAATCATGACACTGTCAAAATACTGTTCTGTTTCTAGTGGCTGAAATTAGTGAAGGGAAGGTTAAGAGAGCTGTCCTCTCTTACACTTTGGAGCATTAGGCAAAAAATGTGCCGCATATCTGAGGAGGTTAAAAACGAAATGTTTGTTAAACAGTTTCTTTATCACAGCACTCAGGTTTTACCTTTTTTTCTTCCTTGACAACACTTAGTGTAAAACAAAGACCCAGCTTCTATAGCTGTCTAAGTAATATGATGAATGTCAATCAGTTTTAAAACTCCACTCTAGCATAAACACATACTGTATACAGCTTTTATTCAGAATTAGAGTAATTGAATCAGTGACAGTGATTGCCAAGATGTCAAATCTGTCCATCAGAGTCTGTCACTACCACTTTATTATTTTGTGATCAACAACCAAAAGACGACTGTTTTGTCATTGGCTGTTCTATCAATGGTAACAATCAATTCTTTCTTTTATGTTTTTGAGAATGGTCTTTTTTTATTCCTAAACACAAATACCTTTTTTTCCTTTCAAAATGTACGTCTTTGAGTTTCATGAAAAACTAGGCCTCTGGTTCCAAGTTTAAAAGATCTTTATTAGTATAAAACTTCATTTTTACAAAATGTTTCAGGCTCACTCTTTTAAAGTTTTACAACCAAATTGAATAATCTTACTTTTTAGAATGATTATTTTACTCCCCCTCCTCTACAGAATAATTGCTGTTCAACCTAAAAAGTGACCTCACTGGTTATGTGGTTATGAAATCCTTTTACTACATCAGTTCTAGTATTTGTGGAGTGTAAATACACAACTTCACTAGGCATATGTTGGCAGTGTATTGCATCATCAAAACGTTTTGCAAAAATAGTTTTCTTGTAGTTCTTAACCCCTTTACATTAGTTCAAAGAAATCAAGAACCTTAAATTAATTAGCACCAACTTGTTTCCTACCTAAGTAAAGAGGCAAAATAAGAAATGTTGGGAGAGTAGGTTGAAATAGGGAGCTAAATGTCAAAGGAAAGAATTGAGCAAAAGATGAAATATTTTGAGACAGCATCTAAAAGGATAAACTCAATGCTTTCTATCCAACCTAATGACCTCTGTACCTGACTCTTGATCATAGATATTTAGATCCATTCTTGAGATAGGTAAGTTATTTAGAGTCAAAGTATTTCATTCTGTGTAAAATGAACCTTACAGGGTCACAGGCTATACAGAAACCCCCCAATATTCAAAACTAATCGACCAGGAGTGGCTCTTGGCCAGTTAAATAGTGTTTAAGCACCTAACCACGGATATTCAGCAGAAGATAACCGATGATATCCCGGTTCGGCATGAATATTCAGCGCCAAACCAGCTATGTTGACAATCAAAATAGACCACGTAAATAGCAGGCTGATCTTTGACGCTAAAAGGTAACTGGTTAGTACTGAATATCGGCATAGCTGGTCACTGTAAATGGCTCGGCATTGAGTATCCAGGATTAATGCCGGTGGCAGACAGCAAGCACACTGCCGCCGGCTGAATATCAGGCCCAAAGAATTTATCATTGTGATCTCTTTCTCTCAAATATTTAGCAATAGACCCATAGAATATCTCCTCTCACCCTTCGCATTTACCTCTTAAAGAATTGATTTTGTTGACCTAAAGCTTAAAAACCATGGTGGACACTCAGCTTTAAGCTGAGCTTCCATTTTATGGAATTAATTTATAATTTTATGCAATGATACAGCAAGATGTACATCTCAGAACAAGGCCACCTATAAGCAACCATTACACCACCAAAACGGAAAGAGGGAATGGAGTGGCTACCTTCTGCTGCCGCCTATTGTCGCCAGGGGTTACAAGGGCTCCAGAGCTTTCCTTTAAAGAATACCATGTCCAGCCAATGTGGAAGCCCCACCCCCAACATCACATAGGGAGTGAGCTCCAGTGGACTTCTCCTACAGCATGATCAAAAAGTGAGCACCAAGTGTGGATCCCCTTGTAGAGTCCTGAGCAGAGCTGGATGGCTGATGCTCAATAATGTTGGCTGTGTATGCAAGGTAAAGAAGATGTGTATGAAAGAAAATCAGACGGAGACTGTGTGTAATAATGTTCCTTGTCTAATGGGGCATGGTAAATACTTGAGAGGTGGGAATAGATGTTTTGCTTTTTTTAAACATGAGTGGTTTTTATTACCTGTAGCTATTAGAACAAGGGTAGTGCTTACAGGTTTCCAGAATTTAATGAGTGTATATGTTCCCTTGTAAATATCTGATTTGGAACAAGACTTTATTATGGATGAGAAATTAGGTTTCTTAATTTATTTTAGAGGACTGGCTACCAATAAATGGTGGCATGGCCCTGTCACAGATTTGCCCACCATTTACCTGAGTGTTTTTCAATTACAGTCCCAGGTAAAGGGGGAAGGATTGCAGTCATTTTAATATTCAGAGGGCTGTGGATGCTTTCTTTTTGAGATTGTTGAACTGCTTGTGTTTATGAGATTCCAAATACTGTACAAGGATCATTGGATTCATTTGTGGATTGTATTGTGAATCTATCACTCTGATTCCTCTGTTTAATTGTGACAAGGGACTTTAACATACATGTGACTGAAGGTTGCTTTTTGGTATATACTTGATCTGGTGTTTGGATCTGGTGCACTGAAGAATGGGTGTAATTTATGGCTGTTGGACCCTAGGATAGTCTTATGGACTGATCATGTTATGGTATTTTTATTTCCAATTTAGCATGGAGTAAAGTAAAGGGCAGGTCTGTAAATTCAGATCCCACAGCTTGCTAATACTAGGTTATGTTAATGTTCTATAACAGGACCTAGACATTCAGTTCGTTATAGGACAAGGCTATTACCAAGCAGACTTGGAGCACCTAAATGGAGACGTCCAGTTCTAGAACCAGTCCCCTTGCATTTACCTGTTTATAAGTTAGATACACTAAATGCTCTGCTGGCATTGTTGTGCGTAAGTGCGAGTGTTCTAGACATTGATACGTGCAAGGGATATATAACTGCGGGTGTCTAGATTATAGAATTGTTCCAGATTCTATATATGGCTCCCAGGTTTGTGTACCCAAATTTGTGTGTGTGCCTGAGATGCACATGCATATTAATTGCTTAACGAGCTCAAAGACATCAATAATTGGATGCTAAGAACCAATTACTGATGCTAATTGTCACATTAATATTTGCCTGCACATCTGGCTAACTTCTGTTCTAAAAGGCAGTGCGCCAAACTCCCATAGATCTTATCTCAGAAGAGGGCATGGATGTGTCGGGGGCATTCTGAAGGTTTGCACGCATAGTTATATAGTACTGGGTCAGTACGCCTATCATGGGTGCCAGCATTTACACCAGGTTTCAGCAGGAATAAATCTGACACCCAATCTTAGGCACTAGATTTGCGCTTAAGTTCTTTTCTATAAAGGGCACATGCCTTTTAAAGAATAGTGCTTAGCATCTAATCTTTAGCACCATTTATAGAAACTGATCCATAGAGGATCGAAAGTCTAGAGGGAAAATCGGTAATAATCTTTACTTCTGTTTGGTAATATGGCAGACAACCATGAATGAGATTACTCCATGGAAACTTTGGCCCAAACACATGGTCACTGAGATTCTTTGCTTTACCAAAACCTTACAGCTCCATAAGAGGAAAGTGCCACATTTGAAAAGACAGTGGTTAAAGAAGTGTGATTTAGAAGTTATGCTGAGGCACTGAAAGAGGAAATTTTATGTAAAGATTGATTGAGGCATCAGGAGACTGCTCTAAGGAATTGTTCATGGCAGTTGGTAGATGGTTAGGTAAGGGAGTAATTAGTGGCAGATGACTCCTATGCCACATTGCAATAGTTTCACAACTTAATTTGAGTCAAAGATTGTAATTTAGTAACAAGCTTAGAGCCTTAAAGATTGAATATGAAATGAATGTATTGCATGTATATTTTTGCCACGAGAATTGATTTTAGGACTCAATTGATGACTCATTGACAGCTTTTAGTTTAAGACAAGAAGAACCTATTGCTTGTTGAATCCCATCCCTTCATATCTATAGAAAATTGTTAACTGACAATATTTTAAATTGTCTGTTAGAGACCTCAACTCGGGCATTCGGCACACACTCAGACGTATCAACCCCCGCCCCCTTCAATACCACACTACAAGCCGTATCTTCGATAGAATTGGATTTATTTTGGCCGCAGCCAGGAACATCAAAATTGTTACAACTTAAACAAATTACATTACATCTTCTACTAATCATTATGCCAGCATGCATTTCTACCCGGGTACACAGCTTCTACACGTAGTTGCATATTCTGGGCCACAGGCCAAGCCGTACCAAGCCCCTGTGGCCCCCTGTGCTGTTTTCCAAGCACCCGACGTCACTTGGTGTCTCCCGTTGAAGGAGGCACCTACCACATTTACAAAATGACGTTCTAGGCCTCCCGGCCGCCCAAGCCAGGAGACAAGCTGTATACACGTTGTTTCCCGTTGAAGGAGGCACCTACCACATTTACAAAATGACGTTCTAGGCCTCCCGGCCGCCCAAGCCAGGAGACAAGCTGTATACACGTTGTTTCCTTATAACAAGGCTGCTCACATGCAAGCCTACCATTTGCATCAACTTGATAATTTTCCACACAACTCTTTCTGCAGCAGTAGTTACCCCAAACTTGTAACTGTTATGTGTCAAGCTGCTGTGTACCCATTGCTGGCTGTGCGTAAACATTGTAGTCTAACGCCTCGCTGCGACAAATCTTGCCTCTCAAGTGGGTGGGCGGGTGGGCGTTGCTCTTCTCCTGCTTCCAAATTCAAAAGGACTTCCTGTGCAGTTCAAATTCCTCTCTCCTCCTCCCTTGCTCCTCCCCTTCTTTCCTGCCCCCTCCCCTTGCTACCCCTTGTTTCCCTCCCACTACTACCTCTGCTCTCTAGCTAGGCCCTCCCTGTACCCTCCCCCACACTTCTGTCTTTGCTGGCCTTCAGCCCGGTTGTGGTCGGCCCCCCTTTAATGGGTGTGCCTGGTTCTCAACTCGGGCATTCGGCACACACTCAGACGTATCAACCCCCGCCCCCTTCAATACCACACTACAAGCCGTATCTTCGATAGAATTGGATTTATTTTGGCCGCAGCCAGGAACATCAAAATTGTTACAACTTAAACAAATTACATTACATCTTCTACTAATCATTATGCCAGCATGCATTTCTACCCGGGTACACAGCTTCTACACGTAGTTGCATATTCTGGGCCACAGGCCAAGCCGTACCAAGCCCCTGTGGCCCCCTGTGCTGTTTTCCAAGCACCCGACGTCACTTGGTGTCTCCCGTTGAAGGAGGCACCTACCACATTTACAAAATGACGTTCTAGGCCTCCCGGCCGCCCAAGCCAGGAGACAAGCTGTATACACGTTGTTTCCCGTTGAAGGAGGCACCTACCACATTTACAAAATGACGTTCTAGGCCTCCCGGCCGCCCAAGCCAGGAGACAAGCTGTATACACGTTGTTTCCTTATAACAAGGCTGCTCACATGCAAGCCTACCATTTGCATCAACTTGATAATTTTCCACACAACTCTTTCTGCAGCAGTAGTTACCCCAAACTTGTAACTGTTATGTGTCAAGCTGCTGTGTACCCATTGCTGGCTGTGCGTAAACATTGTAGTCTAACGCCACAGGCCACGGCAACGACACCTCGTTTGCCGTGGTCCCCACCCCTCCTAGCTGCGGTCATGCCCTAACGCTATGGCTTGTATCTATTCGCAAGTCATGTGGGATCGTATGACTTTTAATGCACACATGAATGCCTGAAGCATCCCTCCATTACCTATACCCTGTTATGGCTACTCTATCGCCCTGGCTCCTCTATCGCCCTGACAACCCAGGCTCTCACTGTTCGGTCTTACTGCTGCCCTTCTTTGCGCCCACCGCCTTTCCCTGTGCCTAATGTACATACAAGTGATGAGTGACCGCATATCCAAATCCGCTGCAGCTCATTCTGGATATGGATACCTGTAATAGAATATAATGGGAAGCGACATGTTAGCACAGTGCAAGCAACCATTATCACTTTGCTGTGGATGCCTTAATGGGTCCAATGTACCGCTTGTATACACTAGATGGGTCTGATGTAGCGCTTGTATACATTAGGTCGCCATCGGCCCAGTCTTTTGATGGCCTCTATGGACACTCCTAGCGCTGCCACTGCCGTAGCTGCCCTAATCCTAAATGAGTGGGTACTGTACATATGTACATAGTGTATGAATCAGCAGGCTGGTCTTTGTTTTAAGTCTGCTTGAAGGTTCAGGAAAGGGCATGTCCGTTCTGATCCATTTTGATTTGCGAATAAGTAGGTCAGTTGCCGCGGCTGTAATGGCCGCGTCACGTATTAAGAGGGACATGCCATGGTGGGCATGCTTGTACGTAGCCACCAACTCACTGACTCGCAGAGCACCATGCAAAGCTAATGAGAATGCACATTTGACTTGACGGCCCTCAAACTCAGTGTCACTTATCTCCTCTAATGATGCAAAGAGACGGCCCATTTCCCTGCCGGTACTGGGTTTTCTTTTACCTGGGTAGGGTACTCCCGGCCTGCCCCATCCTTTCATCAGTCTCGTGACAACAAATGACCTAGATGGATTTTGGACAGCCACCGCTTTGGCGAGAAAACTGATGGCTGCGAACATGATTGAGACCTGGTTTCTGCTAATTCCCTTCATACATGCCGGGGACCGGGAATATATCAGTACTACCCTTCTCTTCTAAGTGTTGACTATATGTGCGGTTGTGTATCTTGTCTGCGAGGTATCTGTTAACTATCGCAGCATCGGGTCCCATTTCCGGGTCTGCGCTCTAAAAACGAGAAGGAGCAGCCACTATAACCATTCTCCCTGCCTGGTATATGTTTAGCTGTAATCACTGCAGAACTATCTGTCTGCGCACATAACTTGTGGGAAGTGCATGGCGGACAACTACTGCCATATTGTCTGAGGGAATTACAATTGACTTGTGAGATATGCCAGGTCCCCCCAGGAAACATGATATCCTACGTGGTCCCTGCTGAAACCCGAGCTTACTGTGCACCACGCTCCCTGGAAGTAAATCTGCCGCATCTGTAAAGAAAATGCAGGGCTTCCGTGAGAGTGGGTGAATCGTGCCAAAATGAAATCCCATGGGCCAAGAACCTGCTACATCTCGCTTGATGTCCTGTGTACGTCTGAGATGAAAATGTGCTTTGTTTGTTCCCGATGTTGCTAAAGCTATTGGGACTCACCCTTATTGCGAAGCCTACTGGACCCAGGAGTTCCTGTACCTGCTTCAGCCTTGCTTTTTTACAGTGCCACCTCATATTCGCTACTCTGGCAAGCTTATCAATTTTGTCAGCCGGCAGTCTGGAACATCTAGTTCCAATTCAATACCTATAACGTAAGGATTCGCCGTGGGCCTACTGTTTTTTCAACGGCTAATGGGATGTCCAATTTCTGTGCCAAGTGGATAAAGACCTGTAACACATCCGTCCACTCTTGTGATTCCCGGTCTTTGAACAGGAAGTCCTTCAGATGAGGACCAGAGACCTAGGGGGGCTAGTTGCTCCACTACCCCATGCACAAACATGCTAAGCTCTTTGAAGTATGCGCACTAGATGTGGCCACACATGGGGACACATTTATGGCAATAAAACCTCTCCTGGAACCTGATACCTAACAAGGGAAAGGGCTGTGGGTGTAAAGGCAAGGTGCGAAAAGCTGAATCTCCGTCCACCTTAGCCCAATGTGCCTAGTTGCCTTGCCGCCGAATTATTTGAATGGCATTGTCTACAGATGCATATTGTACTGTACAGCTGCTATGGTCAATGTAGTCATTTACTGATGTTCCTATGTGGCGGGACAAATTACGACTGGGCCTACCTTTCCCCAGCTCCTTCCTTGGTATTATGCCTAGCGGAGACACTGTTGTTGCCTTGAAGGGCGGGTCCTCAAACAGCCCCGCTATGCAGCCTAGCAATAGTTCTTTGGTAATCTTGCCTGCAGCTATCTGTCGATGCATGTGAATCGAGGATGCATTGTTGGGGTAGTGTTGTCACTGTGGTGTCCTCTAATATGGAATCATGCAACCTGATTGGAAACCTGTGGTGATGCACCCGTTCTGTCAGGGTAACAGGCTAACCTTGAAGCTTGATGGCTTCCGGACCCTGTACTGAGTTAATAGGTTGCTTTCTCCTGTCTCATAAGCTTGCTTGGGGGAGCGCTAGCTCCCTCAGTACCCTGTCCTGTGTTACTAGATTGCTGTTCCCTGTCTCTGGGGAGCCTGCCTTGCCCTGCAGCATGCCTGCCCGCGCGGGCGTGTCGGGTGCTAGGTGCAATGTCCGCTGCCTCCGTCCTGCCTTTGTCCTGACGGCATTGCCTGACAGGACTACCACTGGTGCTGACCCGATATGAATGGATTGTCTGCACTGCTTTCTTGTAAATTTAATATCTTAGTTAAGGCATGCCTGTCCCCTAAATATCTCATGCGCTTTTAAAATTGTATTCCATATCCCACACCAAGTCCGGGCCCCTTTCCGTTTCCTTCACTATAGTGAGTGTCCTGAGTATGTGAACAGCTGAGTGTCCTAAGTATGTGAACAGCCTACAACCAGTCCATGAAGGACCCGAATATCTTGGGGTCTTATCTGTTACACTATCCCTGCCTACGGTACCCTCCTCATGCAACTCCCACACAAGGAGGGAGAAGATATCAATCCACCTGTATTGTGAGAACGGTACCTAATGCATCGCTCCTGTGATTAAGTACTCCCACATCCTGACTGGTCCCCTGTGCACCGACCGGTGCCACAACCGCATTCTGTCCTGCCATATTGGGCTCCGTTACCCGTTCTTATCGTCCCGTACTGCATATCTAGTTATGTCATGCATCTGCGCTGGAAGGAGTGTGGTGCTGTCATTAGACTTACCCCTTGCCGGTACTGGCGGTAGCCCCGCAACTATGGAGGTGGAGTCTGCGGTGCTACTACCTCCCTTGCAGGCCCCCGCACTATCTGTGCTTGTGGTGTAGGTCCACTGTGACTTCTAAGGTCTGGGGCCGCAGCACTCCACGTCTTAGCTGGTGGAGTTTTGGTGGGCCGCTTGGCTGGCCTTGCTGGTGCATATGTCTCCTTCGCACACTACAATGACATTACTGCAATGGAGAGACTAAAAGAATAGACAATTTAAAGCAAAATGACCTCATAATAACTGATTGTGGTGACGCCGGCTTCCCCAATCGCTGCGTGCATCCTATGGTGCCTGTGTAAACTGTACCCTCCTTGCTCACAGCTACATATCCGACTGCGTGCTTTCTGCGCAGTGCGCCCTTCCTTAAATGGCCAGCCTAAAGCCCCAAGGGCGATGGCTGTTACATTCAAATTTGGCCTGGTAGTCAAAACGGCTGCCGTATGCAAAATGGGCCGCTAAAATTAAAATGGCCGGGCCCCTGTAAATCCGGCAGATAAATCAGTAAGACCGGTGGTCCTTCTATCAAAATGGCCACCGTTTTCAAATTAGCTGCTTTAGTCCACGTGGCCGCTCTAGTCAAACTGGCCGCTAAGTGCACATGGCCCTCTAGGACTAACACTGTTGTACCAACCCTTCCCCCCGTGGACCTGGTCCTAACGGCAGCTGAGAGTAGCATACTGTAACCGATATGTTTGTCTGATGCCCCTAAGTACTGTGTCCCGCTATGCTGGCACCAAACGGTATGACATCAATTGTTCCAGCCTATGCCGTGTGTCAAAGACACATGTGTGCGGTATCCAAGGTGGCCGCTGCGGTTACATTTGTATTTGGAATGTCCATTCTAGTGAATTTTAGCGCCATAAAACTGGCTGCCTTTTCCAAATTTTACTGCTAGTCGGAATGGGTGGTGTATTGAAAGTGGCCACTGTTTTTACAATCGGCACTCATGCAAATGGCCACCCTATCGAAATTCACCGCTGCCGTACGTGCCTCTGTAGGTTAATGGCCGACTGTATGGGCGGGCAATTACAACGCGTAGCGAAGCGCATGTCCCGCCAATTTGGGACTCCCCCTAAGTGGCCCGCAAGAGAAGACCCTGACTAGCGAGGATCGCAATGTGGACGTTTCTGCAAAAACCCGCATCTCAAATATCGCATGGCAGGCCAATCATACAGACATGGCGCCGGTAAGTAACGTTTAAGGTCCGTCGCCGTAATGGCATGGACGGCTTATACCGCATTAATTTATCGAATTTGATAACACGGCGTGGCCAGCCACAACGGGGCTCAAAGGTCCGTTGCCATATAGCGCGTAACTGTCGGCTAAGTATTATTGGCCGGCCATCACCGCATCTTAACATGCGATGTGCCGCTGAGGCAGGAGAAGAGCAAAAATTACGTACCATTAAAGATGTTTTCGTCTCCCTGGGATCGTTTGCGTTTCGGTTCAGTGCTGTGCACAAGGTCTTCCAAGTCGTGCCTCAGTGCCGTGCTATGCACTAGGTCTGCCGGATCAACCGAAATGGGCCTAGACACGTGTGCCTGTAGAACAATCAACGGCCATAACGGGTTTTAAGGTCCGTCGCCGTATTGGCATGGACAGCTTAAAACGCATTAATTTTTCGAATTAGATAACACGGCGTGGCCGGCCACAATGGGGCTCGAAGGTCCGTTGCCGTATAGTGCGTAACTGTCGGCCAAGTATTAGTGGCCGGCCATCACCGCATCTTAACGTGCGGTGTGCCGCTGAGGCAGGAGAAGAGCAAAAATGACGTACCATTAAAGGTGTTTGCGCCTCGGTTCAGTACTGTACACAAGGTCTTCCGAGTCGTGCCTCAGTGCCGTGCTATGCACTGCGGATTGCGAGCACTGCATGGCCGGCCAAAAACGGCAACCGCGCTGTGGCAAACCCATCTGCCATGCGCCATGGGCAGCGTATGTGGGACTCTAGCCTAGTGCGCATAATGCCGTGAGATAGGCAGCTAACCCGAGATGGCCGGCCATCCTGGAAAAGCTAAATGGGGGTCGGCAGGAGAAAGCTAAAATGCCTTGCAGCTGCACAAAGTTTTAAATGTCTACATACCGTAAAATTTGTTCTCAATTTGCTGGAATATCGTGCTCTGCTGTAAGAGCTTCTTTGGCTGTACTCTGCACAAGCTCTGCCCAGGGCAGACACAAAACATGTGCCTGTAAAAATTTCAGGAGCTGCTGCCCAGGGTTGCTCTTCTCCTGCTTCCAAATTCAAAAGGACTTCCTGTGCAGTTCAAATTCCTCTCTCCTCCTCCCTTGCTCCTCCCCTTCTTTCCTGCCCCCTCCCCTTGCTACCCCTTGTTTCCCTCCCACTACTACCTCTGCTCTCTAGCTAGGCCCTCCCTGTACCCTCCCCCACACTTCTGTCTTTGCTGGCCTTCAGCCCGGTTGTGGTCGGCCCCCCTTTAATGGGTGTGCCTGGTTCTTTCTACCTGCCTTTGCAGATTAGGAGTGAATCTGACATTAAAAAGAAAGGTGGTTGGCTGCATTTTGGAAGATATGGATTGCCTTGACAATTTTGAAGTAGGTTTTTCACAAGATCACAGCACATGTCTCTGGGAGTGATGATGTTTTAAGACAAGTGGAGGGGATAATTTTGTTGGACTGAGCATTTGCTGGAACTTTGCTGAATTGTGCATTTTACTGTCAGGTGGATCAGCCTTAGTCCACACCAATCAGTTGCATGTGTGATGCTCCACTTGCTGTTTAATATCTTTTGAGGGGGACTGATTCATTTTTTGAGCCTGAAGATGTACCTGTCTTCAGATATCACTTACATGTGACACCCGAATTATAGCTACGTCATGCAAGGTTCCACATTAGGAGTTACGGACCAAGAAAGGGATCTGGGTGTCGTCGTCGATAATACACTGAAACCTTCTGCTCAGTGTGCTGCTGCGGCTAGGAAAACGAATAGAATGTTGGGTATTATTAGGAAAGGTATGGAAAACAGGTGTGAGGTTGTTATAATGCCATTGTATCGCTCCATGGTGCGACCGCACCTTGAGTGTTGTGTTCAATTCTGGTCGCAGCATCTCAAGAAAGATATAGTAGAATTGGAAAAGGTGCAGCGAATGGCGACTAAAATGATAGCGAGGATGGGACGACTTCCCTATGAAAAAAGACTAAGGAGGCTAGGGCTTTTCAGCTTAGAGAAGAGACGGCTGAGGGGAGACATGATAGAGGTATATAAAATAATGAGTGGAGTGGAAGAGGTGGATGTGAAGCGTCTGTTCACGCTTTCCAAAAATACTAGGACTAGGGGGCATGCAGTGAAACTACAGTGTAGTAAATTTTAAAAAAATCAGAGAAATTTTTCTTCACCCAACGAATAATTAAACTCTGGAATTCGTTGCCGGAGAACGTGGTGAAGGTGGTTAGCTTGACAAAGTTTTAAAAGGGGTTAGACGGTTTCCTAAAGAACAAGTCCATAAACTACTACTAAATGGACTTGGGAAAAATCCACAATTCCAGGAATAACATGTATAGAATGTTTGTATATTTGGGAAGCTTGCCAGGTGCCCTTGGCCTGGATTGGCCGCTGTTGTGGACAGGATACTGGGCTCAATGGACCCTTGGTCTTTTCCCAGTGTGGCATTACTTATGTACTTATGTGAAGGCCATTTATGTGCCTATTTCAAACCTATTTTATAAAGACTTGTAGGTACCTAGTGTCTTTATGAAATTACCCTACCAAACCCACAGAAGTCATAATGAAAAGAAGCTGCAGGTGTACTAAATACTTGTGAGTAAAGTTTAAACAATGCACCTAAATCATGATTCTGCCCATTCTCTACCCACATCTGCCCTTAACATGCCTTTACCTGAGTCCTATAAAAGTGCATGCATTCTTGTCACCATGCATACTTTACACCCACAGCCCTTCAGTATCTTTATATGAAGCCTGGTGGGCACATTAAACAGCATTTCTGTGTAAATAATGCTTTATAAAAATTAGCCTATGATGTCCAGATTGTGGTGTCATGGATAATGACACAGAGATTTTCTAAAAGGTCAATGGCAAATAATTTGATTTGAAATACAGAGAAAACCGAGATCTAGTAACAAGCATCTGGACATCCTTCCACTTACCCTGTAAGTAAATTTGGTCTCTGTCTCCTGGGCTTCAGAAATGAAAGATGTAGGTATTAAATTCAGTAGCTTGTTTACCTTAGAAAAGCAAATTGCTCAGGTCTTCCATAATATTTTATTCAAATTAAGATTGATGAGTTTATGCTCAGATTTCCAGAATCTTTAGAATACTTCCAAATGAAGTCATTTACTGATTGAAAATTACTTTAACCCCTTCCTACAGGTGAGAAGCTTGGTTTGATTGCAATGCTGTTAGTTTTGACTTTTCACAAGATTACTTCAGCCCTGCATTTTTATTTGGTAATGAATATCATCGGTGATCCTTTGAGAGTGCAGAAAATAAGAGAAATGGACTCTAGTCCTGTAGTTAGTCTATAATGAGCCACCTGTCTCTGGACTCTACTAGTTTTGCTAAACTCCAGCAGACCCATTCAGGGTGACTATTACTTGCTCTAGTACTGGTGAGAAAGGGGAAGAAAACATACTGATTATAATGAACAGTTTGCGCAGCAGAAGCCATGGGCATTCTACTATCCTGAAAAGGATTATATGTTCCCTCTAAATACTTAATTACTCTCACCTTGTATCTGCTCATGACCGCTTTACACAGTCTGGGCAGTAGCAAGCTCCACAATTAGAAAGAAACCCAGTATTCACTTAACCCTCCATTGCCCCATGTAAGCCGCATTGAGCCTGCCATGAGTGGGAAAGCGCGGGGTACAAATGAAACAAAAAAAAATAATATATATATATAGTAAGATAGTTTATTAGCATCAGCATCTTACCCAAAGGCAGTACAGGCAAATTAGGCATTCAGATGACGAAACAGCACTTCACAACACGTCCTTCTCCCCTCTGGAGTCTTCTCTAGTCTTCTCCCCAGCCATCTGCAGCCTTCTCTGCACCCCTCTGCCTTCTGGAGTCTTCTGTAGTCTTCTGATCTAATACCCTTTAGGCTGCCCTTTTTATACCCTTCTGACACTAATCATTTCAATGGACCCTAGCTTTCTCACCAGAGCTCTTGGCCCTTATCAGTTGATAAGAATGACTTCACATGTTCCCAAACTCTAAGTATAAACAAAATATGTTCAGGGCAACATCTGTGAAGAAATGACTTCACAGGTCATTTTGCCCTTCTCAGCTCCCCATCCCTCTACTTGCACCTGACCCACTACTATCTTTCATTAGCCAAAACACCTTCGTTCATGACTACTCACAGGTGCCAGTCCCAGCATTGTTGACAAGAGCAAAGTCCCCCTCCCTTGTCAGCTCTCTGGGAACTCACTTCAGCTTGTGCTGCAGTGAAATGTATTTTGTATCAGAGATGATTTTTGATTTTAAGAGGCCTAGCTCTTAGCCTGAGCCATTGGCCTGTATTTCACTGAGAGCAAGTGACGGTATATTTCTACAATACTTGGGAAAGGGGTCAATCTGGAGTGAGTGGCTAACAAAGGAGTCCTTTTACTAAACCGCGTGGGCATCTCCGTGCGCCCAATGCGCACCAAAATGGAGTTACTGCCCGACTACCATGTGGCTCTTGCGGTAACTTCATTTTTGGCATGTGTCCAATGCGCGCTTCTGAAAAATATTTTTTTTATTTTCAGGCGCACATAACGGACGCACGCCAAGTGGCGTTTGACATGTGTAGGTCATTACCACCCGGTTACTGCGTGAGACTTTACTGCTAGGTCAATAGCTGGAAGTAAGGTTGTAGACCCAAAATGGATGCGTGGCAATTTTCATTTTGCCGCACGTCCATTTTCAGCAAAAAAAAAAAAAAAAGGCCTTTTTTTTTTTTACAGGCGCACTAAAAAATGGATCGGTGCGTGCCCATAACCCGCGCCTAAACTACCGCAAGCCATTTTTCAGCGCACCTGTGTAAAAGGACCCGAAAGTCTTTTGGGTTTGGCTGTACAGGGTGACATCCTGGTACTCTAAGGGCTATACACTCATCATTTAAGTCCTCCAAAGTGTCTGATACATGTACAAAGTAAAAACTTTAGTCTCAGATGGGAGGTCGGCTTAGAGTAAACTACAATATGGAACAGTGGTTTGAGCTAGTTCTCCATCTACTCTGGATAATGACTCTACTTGAAGACCCCGTTTTAGCAAGAAGCTGGGAAAGAGCTGAAAAAAGTACTTTTGAGCAAAACTGTAAGAGAAAAGAGGTGAGCATGTGGTTAGTCGAAATTTCAACTCATTTCAGAGTCGCATTTAAAAGGTATAAAAAGATCTCGTTTTGAGTTCTTGATTAAAATATTGGATATTTTAAATGGAAGAAACGTATATAAAGAAAGTAAGGCAAGGACTTCTGTATTATCCCAGCACACCCTCGTTTCACACTAGGTTGTAATGGCTGAGGTTCTTCTGTTACATGTTTGTAATTTTCAGGTTGAGTTAGCTTTTAAATCTTGAACTGGGGTAAAAAATTGACTTAACATTTGTTTCTGAATTTAATTCTGTTATCAAATTGTTGAGTTTTCTAGCAACCAATGAGTTTTTCTCCTCCAAGAGAATTGTCTCTGTATATGCTGGAAAGGAGGCTGTAATTGAAATAGAATTGAATATAATTAATATAATATAATTGAAGTTAACTTTGAATATCTGTGGGCCTCTCTCGCTTTCACTAAACAGTATTCAAGTCTTCAGTGAACCTTTGTCAGTTCTGTTTTATGCTAGGCCCTAACAGTTAATAAACCACATCTCTATATATAAAAGGCACCACCAATGTTCTAAATGAAGCCTCCAGCCGGAAGTGTGAAGGGGGAGAGATATCCGGTTTCCCCATGAGTGTCTGCCCCGCCCTCGCTGTCTCTGTAACACAAACAGTGAAGGAAAACACAGCAAAGCACGAAATCAAATCGCTCTCTCTGTAACAGTGAAGGACTCAGAGGGGGGAGGGGAGAGAGGGCAGAAGCCCTCACTATCTCTGTAACACAAACACAGCACAGCAGGAAACTTGCAGAGGGGACAGACAGCACAGGGGAAGGGAGAGAGGGCAGAGGGCAGGGACACACACACTCCCACATGCACACAGAAGAAAACCTTGCTAGCCCCCATTTCATTTGCATCAGAAACGGGGCTTTTTCCTAGTAAAATAATAAAGTTAACATTCATTGGCCAGTCACAGCTCTTTGTTTGGGTTGCCATGTTGAATTGTCTGCAGCTATATTTTTTCTCAATCATTGCCCATAGAGGGTTCAATATTCAGAATGATTTAACTGGGGAGCAGAAAGATTCTGCCTGGATAAATCACACTGAGTAGGCCATCCCCAGATTTTCAGCTGCACTTAATCACGCAATGTTGATGAAAATCCAGTGTGACCACTGTGGCACTCACTGGTTAGCAACAGGGCAGTCTAGGGGTAGAGTTAGGGAGTAACCATGAGTGATGTGGGCACTGTCAATATTCACTGACAGTGTCCACATAGCTAACCAGAGAAAGGCAGCCCTGACTTTGCAGGTACAGCCTACCTGCCTGTTTCCAGGTGCCCCCCCAAAGACCTGTATAATTGGTGCCAGTACCTGGAGAGGGCCCAGGACCGAATATTTGGGTCTAAATTAGTTGATGGCAGTTAGCGCTTAAAGAAACACTGACTGCTGTCAGTTGATTATTGACCCATTAGTTTATAGGGCCTTAAGTGAAGTGAAAAATTAACTCCATAAACAAAAAGTGTAGTTTCAATGGAGTGGAGGAGTAGCCTAGTGGTTAGTGCAGCGGACTCTGATCCTGGGGGACTGGGTTTGATTCCCACTGCAGTTCCTTGTGACTCTGGGCAAGTCAGGTAACCCTCCATTGTCCCAGGTACTACTACTATAAGTACCTGTATATAATATGTAAACCGCTTTGAATGTAGTTGGAAAAACCACAGAAAGGCGGTATATAAGGCCAATTCCCTTTCCCCCTTTTTAGTCCGGGAATAAGTAGAAAGATGTCATGGTCCATGAGCTTTGAGGATATAAAAGTTCCAAACCAAATGAAAGCAGTGTATGATAGAATGATAGAAGTAAGTTGCTAATGCTGTATAATGTTCATTTTTCATGACTAAAAACATTTAAAATATATATATAAGGGAATTCAGAATGTATGCCTGTTTTCAGAAGATGCAGATATATCTCCATCATACATCTGAGGGATGTTTGCTACTTCCCATTTACATTTTATTTTACTTTGTTTTCAAAACTCTTTTTAGAAAAACCCTAAAATCGTATGAGATCAGTTGAGATTTTTCAAAAAATACAAAGACCAGGGGACACTCAGTGAAATTACATGGAAATATTTTTTCACTCAAAGAATAGTTAAGCTCTGGAATGCACTGCAAGAGGTTGTGGTAACAGTGGTTAGTGTATCTGGGTTTAAAAAAAGGTTTGGACAAGTTCCTGGAGGAAAAGTCCATAGTCTGTTATTGAGATGGACATGGGAGAAGCCACTGCTTGCCCTGAGATTGGTAACATAGAATGATGCTACTAATTGGTGGATTGGCCATTGTTGGAAGCAGGATACTGAGCTAGATGGACCATTGGTCTGACCCAGTATATTTATTCTTATGTTCTTAAATGTATAATTGTTGAAGTCCATAAATGTAGCCAATTGTAGATCTTAAAATCCCAATTTAAAGATTGTTTTATGGTGTTAGCTCTTCCAATATTAAAAAATGAAAAAATTCAAAAACCAAGACATGGTATGTATATTAACCTGTGATGATAACAAAAAATCTGCAACACCACACTCTAAAGTTAAAAAGAAAATAATGTAATAAAGGCAATACAAAGGCTTTGGCATGGTTTTTACAATCAACAATGGTTAATTTTGATATGTAGTTGTGAACAACTTCAAAACACTTAAGTTTAAAACTCTTGCAAGCACTTTTAATTGATTAGGAATGAATTCTAGAAGCACAAAATGATTGGACTGTGAACAGTAGTACAACTATATCTAAGAACAATTAGATTTTGCTGACAAATAAAGTCTGATGCATGAAGTTGTGTATAAAACATCTATAGAATATTCTTGTCAAATATAAATGAAATTAACTTTATTATAGAAATCATTCTGGGAGATTTCTAGGGAAGACAAATACTTACATTTTGACAAATTGGATTATATCGAAGACACAATCTAGCGTTTATCTACCAAGCCTGGCTTCTTTCTTGGAGTCTTTACTCTTTTTCTATTGCAAAAAACATCATCAGCTAACAACCTTTGGAAATACCAACTGATTTTTTTTCTTATGTATATCTAGTGCGATTCGCTACAATTTTCATTATAGCAAGAGTAGTACAATCTTGGAGTATCAGTCCATCGATGCTCAGGTTGGTAGACGTATTCGATACATCTTGATAGAAATATCAGATTCGTGGCACAGCTTGTTGATCATGGCTTCCTTCTCTTTAAAACTCTTCACAACCAACAGATCAAATATCCAACCAGTCTAGCTTGTTCTTTTTGTAATAACATACAAATGCCCATTTACAAATTATACAGGAGATGAATAGAGGTTTGGATAGCAAAATGAAGATTTGTTCCAAGCGATATTAGGCCTTCACGCTGCAAAGGTCCATTTTAAGTCTTTTCCATGTGTTACAGTTCAGGGCTTGGTTGCAGTACTGAAGTAGTTCACAAGCTGAACATCCAGCCGTTTGCTATGAAGTCGTTGGCTAAGATAACCCAGTTTTTACTGTAATCGTGGCCAGTACTGAGACATGTCAGGTTCACTGCCAGGAACTTGAACTGGGACTGACACTCCAGGGGAAATGAGACCTACAATTAAGGAAAAGATGCTCAGTTTGGGAGTAAATGAATGATTGTTGCAGGAAACACACGTTTCTAAGTGCTCTTTTATGTTGAAAGTGGTGAATCTGGTCTGTCTAACATTATAACAGCTGTTACAGCTTCTTCACCAAAACACACAATGAAATCTGATCTGCAATTTTGTTTTTACAGTCAAACTTTAAGGTTATTAGAGCACATCAACACATCAAACTGTAACTTTATCAACATTAAGTAATACTGGATATGTTAAATCCTTTCATCCAAATTTGCTTAATGTACAGGCCTGAGAAGGCAGCAAACATCCTAGACTTGGCAAATAAAGTGACTGTTCTTATAGCAAATTGAATGTATTCTCATGCAAATTCATGATTCAGCGGCTCAGAAGTTCACTTTGAAATGAATGGGTACCTACCTGTTGAAGTAGTGCCAGATGTGCCCATCGGCTGGCTGTTCATGTGTGTCTGCATGTGAGGGGGGGTGTAGGTATCATAGCTCCGCCCGTTCACTGATGGACTTGTAGGGAGCATGCAAGAATAGGAGGCGGTCTGGCTGGGTACTGGGGGCTAGAAGAAGAAAGAAAACCAAGATCTATTGCAGATTTGTGACTTTAAACACAAGCCCTGTACCAGCTAACATACACTTCAAGTATGAAGTTAAATGATCTTATTTTGTATAAAATGTCAGTCTAGTGCAAAGTAGTGTTGGATGATTCTGCTAGTAATACAGTATCTGTTTTCTGCAGATGAAGGTTTACATAAAACTAGTGACTTTTAACTCCTCTTTTCCAACAGATATACAGTTCTGATTTCAAACAGACTCTTGCTCCCACGACTAGTCTCTCATTTTGAGAAATCAAAGGCAGCGCAAGAAGGTTTTTAAAACATTACATGCTCAGTAGATTCATTTCACACACACTCAATAGGACTACATCTTATAAGAGGAAGTATGTCCACAAAACAAAGGCCACAGTGACTATAAAATGCTGTTTCAAGAATTAAAATCCTGTATGTCCTCATTTTTGAAAGGAATTATTCTGTACATGCAGTTTATGTCCTATTCAGAATGGAAGCTTCGTGGTGGTATCTTTATAAGAAACTCAAGGGCACGTTTACGAGGGCGTGATAAGCAATTAGTATGAGTTTTAGCACAACACCAACCAGGCACTAACATCTAGCTTGCAGTAACACATCAAGGGCCCCTTTTTCCAAGCTGCAGCAAAAGGGGGCCTGCGCTGGTGTCGGTGCGTGTTTTTGACATGTGCCGAGGCCCCCTTTTACCACAGCAGGTAAAAGGTAGGCCTTTTTTTCAGGAAATGGCCGTGCAGCAAATGAAGCACATGCCACACAGCCATTTTTGGGGAGGGGGAGCCCGTACCGCCACCCATTGAGGTGGTGGTAAGGGCTCTCGCACTAACCCGGTGATAACCGCCGGGTACACACCAGCACTACAAAAATAGAAATATTTTTGGAGCACCAGATATGATGCATGCTGGAGGTGGGAACTATCCCCGAGCTGCTCTGATAGCCTGGTGGTACTTCATTTTTAGCACGTGGTAAGCATGCATTGGGCCTACCACTGCTTTGTAAAAGGGGCCCCTAGTGCAGAAGAAGTCCAGTGCTAACTGCTTAGCACAGGATATGGGCAGAGATTGGGCACGGACTACACATTGCAGTTAGTGGGCAGTAGTCAATGCAGGTTCCTCGACAGGTGGCATTAGGTGCATTTGTGCTCATAGCGCCTGAAAGTGACGCATGTTAAAGACCTTGTCTGTGCAGCTACTGCGGGGAGAATGCTGGACACACCCCAACAGTTACTGCAGAGCATTCACAATGCACTTTGCAGTTGGCCATTTGCCTGCGTTAAGTGCGTAAACTTAAACGTTCTTTAGTAAACATGCCCCTCAGTTTGCCAGGGGCCAGTATTAAATGCAGATGCTGTGTTTTGAGTAACATTAAAAAAGAATTATTAAGGTGCATTACGGCCGTAAAACACACCCACATCACGCCCACTTGTCATATGGACAAACTGCAGTTTTAGGTATCCATATCCTGGAATTTATAAAATCGGGATTTGGATGTCCATGCAATATGAATGTCTAAATGCCAGTTTTCAGACATCTAAAACAGGAATCGAGCTTCTAAAATAAGGGTCATTATATGTAGATAATCCTCACAATTTATGTCTCTTTGTTCCAGCCTTTAATATTCTAAATTCATTCCTCATTCAGACCTGATGTGTTATTATAATTATTACTTACTTGCATAGGCAGATTGTTGGCCATTGTAAAACTAGGCATGGGAGGTAGACCACTGTAACTGTTTGTTAGAGATGTGTCTGTTCTACCTAACATTGATCCTGATGTGAACGAGGAAACTAAAAGGGAAGAGAATGAAGAAGTGATAGTTATAGATTATAGTTTGTTAAAATTTGCTATACTGCCATGACTAACTAGCAGATCTAGGCTGTTTACAATACTCTAAAACATCAGAAAAGGAAAAGAACTGCAATAAATTCAATAGGAAATAAAATCAGTCATATCAAAAGAACAGATACACCAAAGTAGTAGAGGGAGTTAGTGAAGAACAGGAACAAGGGCAGATGGAAAAAGGATGGGTTAGAAGGGCAGATAGAGCAAAAGGGAGGTGGGGGTAGGTAAAATCAAAGAAAAGAAGGGTAGGGGAGACTACGGAGAAGTTGTGGCCAACCATGTTCAACTTTATCCTTCAGTGGGTTTAGTGAGTTTCATGTAGAATAAACCTAGGTGATAAGATTCATTTGTTAAAATAGACCTAAGAAAAGTTATTTTTATTACCAGGTGTGGTAGGTTGAGGGATTGGTTGATAAACACTGGTACTGAAACTACTGCTGATAGGGATGTGACTGGGAGTGTTGCTGGCTTGTCTTCTTTGATTCCTCAATTTTTCTTCTCTTCTCCACTTTGCCCTCCTGTTAGAAAACCACACCTAAACAATATTTTTTGAAAACGTATTTAGTTAGTGAATTTATGACTCCCCGAGTCACCAGTGGTTCAAAGCAAGTTGCAAAGAGTATTCAAAAGCATTGACTGTGATGAAGCATTACATCTAGGCACAGACAAATTAAGCTCAGCGCATACATAAGAGGCATATTCTGCATGGAGTCTCAACCATTAATGGCTGGATTTATTAAATGGGGCTCAATCGATACTATGCATGATTATATAAAGAAAATGTGCCCTTTATAGAACCGCTTAGTGCCAATTCCTGTGCCTTACTTTGGGTGCCAGACGTACGCCTGCTGAAACCTGGTGTAAATGTCGACACCCAAGTTAAGTGCACTGAGGCTGTATTCTAGAATTCCATGCACAACTTTTCAGAACACCCCTGACTCGCCCATATTTGCTCCTCCTTTGGAGTTGCGTGCTAGTAGAGTTAAGTGCCATGCCTTATAGAATAGCTCCCAACCAGATGCATGCACAAATTTTAATCTGTGCCATTTAACATCAATAATGGATTGTTAGCACCCAGTTATTGATGTTAACTGGTTTGTTACTTGATCATTTCATGCACATCTTGGGCGCATCCACAAATTTGGGTGTACAATTCTAGGCACCATAAGTAGAATCTAAGGGTAAATGTCTGCCTAAACAAAGAAGCGTTCAGTCCCCTTTAAAATATACAAACATCCATAACGCATACAGCTCATTAGGTTGTGCCTTCCATAGATAAGCCAGAGCTTTTTCAATCTATTCGTCTTAAGATGTTTGGATCCTACCGATGCTTAAAGCAGGAATTGCAGAGTTATTTTGGGAGCACTGTCACATCAGTTAGAGTTGGAAACTGAAGGAAAGATTATGTATATTTTCAAGTATCATAAGTAAAACCTTGTATTTAACCCTAGCCACAACTGGAAGCTAATGGAGCTGTATCAACATTGGGGTTACATACACCTTTCTCAGTTGCCTTAATAACACTCTCTCTGCCATGTTCTGTGACATCTGCAGTATTCTTAAACTGGAGGCAGGCAATCCCTGGTAGATATTACAGTAAACTAGGCAAGGCTCTATTAAAGCCTAAAGAACATTGGGCCAAATTGTATATATTGGGCCTGAAAAATCAGCACCGATTAAAGACATGCTTAGCGTGATTCTATAAAGAGTGCGCACAACTTAACTGAAAACAAGCTAATTAGCGCTGATAATTGGGAGATAATTATCAGCACTAATTGGCAATAATTAGGATTTAGGCACATATCCGATTCTATAATGGATTGTGCCTAAATCCTATCGTGCATAACAATTTGGGGGCATGGTTAGGGACCTGGGGGGCATCCCAGATTTTATACTCATTGATACAGAATCATGCCTAAGTGCGCCTAACTTAGACATCTATATTTAGGCCTGCTTATAGCAATTGCAGCCACCTACAGTTAGGCACACCTTAGTGGTAAGCATAAATCTATAAAGGAAACATACTCGTTATAGAATCACGCTAAGCACATCACATTATCGGTGCTGGTTTTCAGTAAGAGTGTTTACAGACAGTAAACCGCCCTTAAAACACCATTTTTATCACTCTATTAATGTGAAAGTGTAGTTTAATTTCTCATCAAGAATCACCCCAAGGTATTGGATCACATCTCCCATCTTCAATGATGTGGGCTCATTAAAGAAGGAGTCCCGTGAAATAAACAAAACTTCTGTCTTTTTATCATTTACACCCATTGAGTGGAGGCTTGAAAGCAGTCAATCATGACTAGGTTTACCAGATGGCTCCAGGTCATAGAGGACAGATTGAGTCAATCCAGGTTATACTTCCATTGCTTTCAATGGGATTAAAATCTGGACTGGCTCAATCTGTCCTCCATGACCCGAGACCATCTGGTAACTCTGATCACAACTGACGACTGGACACCTTGATCAGTATAGAAGGACACATATAGCATTTTGTCATCTGCAAACAGGTTGCAGTACACATCATACGATCAAATCATATTGCACAGTAGCTACCAACAGATGTTAAATACTGTAATGGTACCAACAGTGCTGAACCCTGTTAATCTCCTCCTCTCTCTCTCCCTCACACACACTCACACTCACACACACACACAGTTTTTTAATGTATACCAAGAAGAGGTATTGAATCCAAGTCTAACTTACTTTTCTCGTTCTTCCAAGTACAAACAGAACCATTGCAGTACAACAGAACCAATCCCAACTGATTTCAGCTAGCAAAGTAATTAGTCTTGATGTACTGAATCAAAGGTAGCTGGTATGTCTTAGTTTAGTTTTATTATTTGACATATAGCCCTTCAGGTCCATATAAGCCTATCAAACATATACATCATAAGGGTCTCTACCCTGTCTTGCTTTCAAAAACCATTTCACTGTTGGTCAAGGGGAACTGCAAGTTAGTATAGGTTCTGCAATAGTAACAATATAAAATGCTCATCAGTTTCACTAAAAAATGGCAAACTGGGCTGGTACCAGCTGGGGGTCAGCACATCTAACTCTGGCCTTTACAGAATTGGGTGCACACTTTCTCTCTTGAGACTTATGGGCCCGTTTACCGCCAGGTTACTGCCGTGCAAGCCATTTCCGGGGGTAGAATGTGGATCAAGTGAGGTTTAAAAACAATTATTTGAATTCCCACTTCCCACACACTTTTTGTTACATTCTGCAGGAAGGTGGAATCAACGCCCACATCCAAATTCACTGAGTACACCTTAGTGTCAAAGTAATCAGTTATCACCAAAGATCACAATATGTCCTTTTGGCCAGATTCTATATATGGCACCTGGAAAATCCACACGGAAAACATTTCTGCCTAAACGTAGTCTATAAGCAGCGCCTATATTTAGGTGGGGTAAATAGAATATGCTTAGTTGATAATCTAGTGCCTACAATTACCTTCTTTTACACCAATGAAAATGTGGCATAAATCCTGGCGCATAGATTTAGGCGCAGAGGGCCATATTGTATAACAACATGTGTAAATTTTGGAACACTCACAAAATGCCCATTTCTCCACCCATTATGTCCCTTTTTTGTCTGTGCACACTAAAATTTAGATGCCGTGCATTACAGAATATACTTAGGGACTTGTGTATGTAAATTCTGATTTTCACCAATTCTCATTATTGTTAATTGCTGTTAACAATGCTGATTGGCTTGTTAAGCCAATTAAGTCATGCACATTGCTACAGAATATGCTTGGATTTTGGTGTGGAACGCTAGGCAGAATATATATAGAATTCTGGGGTATAAGCTCTATTCTGTGCACGGTTCTCTTTTTATCCCTGATTTCAGAATCATTCCACAGGGCTTTAAATGCAGCTGTCTCTACTGCCCTATTCCATCCCTCCACCAAGGCTTCTGAATTATTCTGGACAAGGAACATGAGAAAGTGGGATATTTTACCTAGAAACTCATCTTTCTTAAATTTCTTAAAGTGGTGTGCTTGATCTTGTCCTCACACACCCTTAATTCTTGTTTACAAAGCTATACAAGGTGGAGAAAGATCAGCTAGTTCTGATCTGACCATTGAATAGTAGTTATATTAATTGAGGAGTTAATTGTTTCCAGTGCGTATTTTCTAGCAAAAAAGGTGTGGTACTCAAATGCCAGGCCACCTTTCAGGGGTGAGGTGATCACTGAGGGACCCACCCCACAATAGCCATGCCCCCTGAAACCAGTCACAGAATCTATGACAAGGCAGAATTGGTGTGTAGAGTCTGAGCTCTTTCATTAAAACTTGGGGACCATGGGTCGATTTTTGCAGACAATGGAAAAGGTGCCGGTACTCAGTGCCCCCAAGTACCCCCTCAAAAAAAGCCCTGATTGTTTCATTGCCTAGAGCATTTGACACAAAAAGTAAATCTAACACTTTACCCTTCACATGTGATAGGCCACTTAATATGGGGCTTATTTTCAAAGCACAAAGATGTCTCAAGATGGCAAAAAAAAAAAAAGTCTATCTGCTGAAAACTTCCAAATTATGATTTTGGAATGGCAGAATATGGACATTCTACATTGCAGTTCATCCAATATCAAGGGAACTTGTTGTGGGTGTGTCTTCAGTGGGACTAGGGAGGACCCAGAATTAGGGCATCCAGCAGTGATAATCAAACAAGAAGGAAATGTCCAAGTCTAAAAAGAAGGGCTGCTTTTATTTAGATCTGCTTCAGTCATGTCCAGGGTACAAAAAGGTGCTCTGATTGAGCAGCTCGCCACTGGAGAGGTTAAGGCATGGCCCCTCCTGAATCCCCCAGTGACTGCTGTCCCTCTTCCCTGAAAGTGAAACCAGAAAGGAATACCAGACTCTATGACAGCATCAAGTATTGTGGACATTCTGAACAGAACAGCAAGCAGGTCTAAGGAACAGCCTCGAGGTCAGTGCAGTGGACTGTAAACCAGATTCAATTCCCACTTCAGCTCTCTTTTTTTCCCTATAAATTGTGAGCCCTCCTGAAACAGAGATATGCCTACTGTACCTAAATATTAAAGACACCTGCAAGCCTGGGGGGGGGGGGCTATTGAGGTGGTGCATATTCAGATACAGTATGCATTTCCCTGTCTCTAGAGGGCTCAGCATTTAAAATAAGAGTTGTAGGGAGATATGAACCCGGGTGTCCACTGTACTGATCACAAGACTGCCCCGCTGCTCTGCAAGAATGTCTGTGTGGCCAATGCTGCCATACAGATGTGTTTGGCCCTGGATTTTTGGCATTCATTTCTTGGACATTTCAGTTTGTAAAACGGCTGTTGATTTTGGACATTCTCATGTATTTTCAAACAGGAAACCCCGCCATATTTCCTGTTTGAAAATGGCTGTGAAATGGACGGGGCTTTTTTGGGGATGTTATGAGCAGGAAGCCCCAATTCTGACTTGGACATTTTTTCGAAAATGCCCCCTCTATATGTTCGAATTCTAATGCTTATATTGCTGTTAACAAACAGTTGCTTTCCCTGGCTGTACTGTGCTGTGAGATAGGTACATTAAAGTCACCTAGAATCACTGGTCTGGAGACATCCAAATTATCAATCATAATGGCTTAAATAAAGCTAAGTCATTACATCCTATTGCCAGAGGACTATATACATGACAAACTGCTGCAGCTTAATTCTTTCTTCATTAGTACTACATCATGACTGTCATTATATTCAGATTCAGTATCCATAAACTCTAGGGATTTCTTTGCAAGAATACCCCCCCCCCCCCCCCCCCGACACACAAACACACACCTACACACACCTGAGACTGGTGAAAAATATAATAATAATTATGTATATATAATTGATTACACAATGCAGTGTTACTTTGTGACAACCAGGACTCAACATTACAGAGGACTGTGAAATTAGCATGAATGTACACAGCTGAAATCTTCACTCCCCACCCCAAAGGCTAAACAGTCAGTGACATTTCTAGAAGGCAACTATCTTCCAAGATATAACATTAGCTACAAAATATCTTATCCTTACCTAATATACTATGAGCACATTAAAAACACATATTTTACTATGAAACTCCAATTAAATGCATGGAGAAAGCCTTGCATCATATCTCTCTCTCTTTTCAGGGACATGAAAATAATAAGCGTGGCAATAATTAGCAACCTGGGTTAAAATCTAGCTAAGTCAGACAAGGCATTTAATTACACAATTACTTGAGGTACCTGTATTCTTGCTTCGGGTAGGTCTATTTTGGCAGCTAACCTCTCTCTGGCAAACACATCAGGATAATGGGTTCTTTCAAATTCTACAAGTATAAATGTTAAGATCGTATTAGCTTAGTCAGGTGTTTAAGCATCTTAAATTCTTAGGGCCCTGTTTACTAAGGTGCACTAGTGCTTTCAGCACATGCTAAACATTAGCGTGCGCTAACCGTGTAGACGCCCATAGGAATGTTAGGGGCACCTACACGGTTAGCATGCACTAATTATTATTATTACATTTGTACCCCGCACTTTCCCACAGAAGCAGGTACAATGCGGCTTACATAGTAAACAGAATTACAATTATTATATTCATTAAGAAGAGTATTACGAGCTATAATGTAACATAATAATAGAATGCTTTGAGTATGTGTGAATTAACAAGGGAAGGAGTAATGAAGATAGATAAGGAAATGGGGATGGGTATGATGAAGGAAGGATGGGGAAGGGAAGGCAGGCTAAAAATGTCAGTGCGCCTCTAGCGTGGCTTAGTAAACAAGGCCCTTATTTTTGTTAGCTGTAAGATCATCTTCAATTAAGATATCCTGGGAGACACTAGCACAGGGTAATATTTATTAGTTTATTTAGGTAGAAATATATTTAAACCAGATTTAAATCAGAATTTTAGCATCTAAATTGTTCAGCGAAATTAAGAGCCTAATGAGTGAAGAAGTAGACCAATGGTTAGCGCAGTGGTGTGAGAACCTGGGGAACTGGGTTCAATTCCCACTGCAGCTCCTTGTGATTCTGGGCAAGTCACACATAACCCTCCATAGCCCCAAGTACTTGTATATAATATGTAAACTGCTCTGATTGTAACCACAGAAAGGTGGTATATCAAATCCCATCCCCTTTCCATTTTAATGACTAAGAATCATAGGGGTCCTTTTACCAAGCTGTGGTAAAAAGGGCCCTGCACTAGCAGCAGGGGTCGTTTTTTCCGAGTGGGTGGCCATTTTTACCGCAGCAGGTAAAAAAAAGCCTGAAAATATTCATGGCCATGCAGTATGATTGCTCTTACCGCATGGCCTTGCGAGGGGGAGCACTTACCACCCACCCACTGAGGTGACGGTAAGGGCTCCCTCGATAACCGGGTAGTGCACTTCATTACCCGATTACCTCCAGGTTAGCACCACACTAGAAATTACCCCCTATTTTCCCTAGCATGGGAAATGGTGCATGCTGGGGCTGCAACTTCCGCCGGAGCCCACGGGACGATGGTAGCTCCAGATTGGTGAGCGGTAAGCCTGCGTTGGTCTTA
Organism: Microcaecilia unicolor; assembly: GCF_901765095.1. Lineage (NCBI taxonomy): Eukaryota > Metazoa > Chordata > Amphibia > Gymnophiona > Siphonopidae > Microcaecilia > Microcaecilia unicolor. The sequence goes on along the minus strand of NC_044034.1, from coordinate 140,893,660 downwards.
TCACCGCTTTGTAAATGGGCCCCATAGTCGTAAAGGTTTCTAACCATTATCTGGCTACCCAAGAAAGCTTTAGAAAATTAATCACTGATGATAAGCCCTCTTGCCCATTTAGTAAAATATTCTCCTAATGTGAAAGTCACAAGGAAACACTGTTTTCCATTAAGTGATATTAAAGATGTATATTTTAATAAATGATCCCCATTTTCTTCATACTTTGAGAGTTTTAGTCACCTTTCTCCAGAGCCTCAATTTGCTCCTGCGTGAAGGAAGTCCTATTTCTCTGCAGTTTTCTTTTCAACTGAAGTCTCATCTGGGCCTCATCGGAATCTTCTCCATTGGAGCTAATGGAGTTTGTGTTTTCACCCCCGCCTTCCTGTTGCTGACAACCATCTGGGACAGTAAAGACAGGAAACCGTAAAGCCAATGCAACCAGACTGAAGTTCCAAGGACAGACTAACTTCACAATGTAGTCACCTCACAGTACAGTCCCGGTAATGAACAATAGATCCAGCAAGGTGTCTTTTAATTTCCCAGTACTCACAACAACTTAAAAACCTAATGGAGTTTTGTTCACTTAAGAACGTTGTTTCAAGACCAAACATATTCCTATCAGTTAAGATTTACTGAACTGCTTTCAAGCATTCCTTCAGGAGAGAAGTTTTGTTCTCAATTTATTTACCTATTCCTATTTTTAAAATAGTGATGTTAAGTAATTCAGATCATCTATAATCAGTAATTCCTATCTAATCAATTAGGTGTTGATAGGTTTGTAGAAAATGCTATTAAGAAACCAAACCAAGCTTGTAATCTTAAAAAAAAATATTTATCTAGTTTTTATTTGAATTCTGCACAGTCAATTTCATTTTAAAGGTTGTGAATTTAGAAATGCCTGCATTGTTCTGCAGTTTTATTCAACTATTGTATGAGTGTGCATTGGCTTGACACCTATTACTGAGCGCAGCTGTAATTATATCATCACCAAGAACAGGCTATAATTGCTGAAAATGGAATTTTATATTTAGATAAAAGGACTGTCCATTCTTTGTAATGTGTTGCATCAGAGAAAAGTAAGATTTCTTTTAAAATTTTTACCATGTAATTTTAAAAGAAATAGTGGAGAGTTTGCTAAGTAGCTAAATATGTTATTCTGCAGCTGAACATTTGGCATCTCAGTTAAAGAACACATTTTAATTAAGGCATTTCCACCACTTTTAATGTAATTTCTATCATTAAACAAGAGAAAGTTTTTATTGTGTTTTACGATGCTGTTGGACACAAAGATATGTTCCCAGTTCATCTGCCTATCAATGGATGTATCACCTTCCAAATGCTGCAAAATTCTCAAAGGCTAGGCAGGATTCGAATGAGATGCAGTTCCCCTTCTTTTCCTCTAGACTTGATTTGATTATTAACTTCAGTGAGTTGTGACTTTGCTGAATAAAAGGTATAATGACAGAAGCTATGCCAAAGATTTTTAAATCTGTACTTTTTATAACTACAGACTAAACATTGTTCACTTATGCTATTTCCCTAAACTATTGTGGGACTCAAGGTTAGAGTTAGGTCCTTTATAATCAGTAAACAATAGCTACAGCCTTCAAAGAATTAAGGGAATTGTGACAGAATCTAGTGGAATCTTTTCAAACACTTTGAAATGTTTTAAAACCCAAACTTTCTTCCCCATTTAAACAGTTGGATTCAACTACAGTGGTCACCATATGGGCGTTTGTGGATCTATTGAGATGACCACCAACACTTGAATAGAAAGGGGCTGCTTTTCACCAATACACAATGCCAGCAGAGTGAGGGGAGCTATTAAACTCTTGGGGCAGGAGGGTTGGCAAACTTTCGTGGGCAGAATTTTGAGGACACAATCAGAGCACGCAACAAAAGGATTCTCTTGAGGCTTGCAGTGGTCCACATTGTATCACAAGGATCCTAGTGAACAGACTTTTCAGTTAAGTATGTTAACCTTTATGCTCTACTGTCATTAATCACTGTCCCCTAGGCTGGATACTCAATGCTGTTTAGGAGTTTTACTTTCTATAGGAGAAGCAAAAGAAAGAACACCCATAGACTGGTGAATAGGATAGCTCCATACACTCAGCCTGTTTACTCAGCACCAGAAAAGAAAAAAAAATCGACTTAGCTAAGATTAGATAAGCTTCAACTAACATAGTACAACACAAGTGTCTGTTTTTATTTACTAGTGAAATTCTGCTGAAAACACTTAAAAAGTCACCCAAAAAAAGAACTCAAGTGTTTATATATCAGGGTGGAGTGCATGCGCAATGCTCTGTATGGCTGAACCTATGATTTCTGCCATATTGGATTTCTCCGTCTGCCTCTTCTTTTTTTTTATTAAAGAAGATATACTTAAGCCCTCTTTTTTTCAACATAAATATCTCTTCTTTTATGAAAAGAAAGCTAAAGAATCCTTATCCGGCCTCCCCTCACCCCCAATCCATAATTGGTGCTAATTATGCTTAAAGAAACTGACAACAGTTGAGCCAAAATAAGAACAAATTCTCCCATAACTAAAATGATTATTCCTTCTGTTAAAACTCTTTTCTGTTACCTATACCCATACTTCATAAAGATCTGCTGCTGTTGCCGTGAAACGTTAACCTCCTTTTGAAGATTTCCACAGGTACAATATATATTTAGGTAGCAGTACCTATATAGTAAACTTGTACTTGTTAACCGCTGTCCCCCCAGATTCTACAAAGCACGCCTAGAGATCCGTGGATTCTATAACAATGTGTGTAACTTAACACGCCTAACAAAATGATACAAAATACAGCTGCTCGTATTATTTGTAGGGCTTCAAAACATGATAGGATTACACCTCTCTCATACCATCTTCACTGGCTCCCAGTTGAAGCCAGAATAAAATTTAAGATTCTTGTATTGACACATAAAACCTTACATTTACTGACTCCATCATATTTAGCTAACTTCATTATACCATACTCTCCCAGTCGAACACTTCGATCACTTACAGATAATAGATTAATAATTCCGTCACCTCAAAAGGCTAGCTGGGAGTCCACCAGAACCTCAGCTTTCTTTTTCCTAGCCCCTTCACTCTGGAACTGCCTTCCAAAAACTATTAGACTAGAAGAGTCCTATATTAATTCCCGTACGTTTCTGAAAACATATTTGTTTCAAAGTACGTTTGATAATAATCTGGGATGAAAGGGAAACAACAGACAGAATGAATATGTATTAACTAGTAATATGTTTAATTATATTTTTGGTAGGGATGGTTGTCTATTGTCTACATACTTTTTAATATGGATGTTAGCGTTTTGCAGTGCTTTTCTATCAAATTAATGGATTTCTTATATGTTTTTAGTATAAATTTTAGTTATTATGATGTAAACCGTTCTGTTTTGCGAACGCAATAAGAATAGTAAATAAATAAACGATAAGCTAATGAACGCTGATAACAGCATTTCACAAGCAATAATGAGCACTAATTGGCACTGATTAGAATTTAGGTGCACAAGTCACTAAGGGGTCTCTTTACAAAGCAGCGCTAGCAGCTGTCCATGTCCTAGTGCCGGCACGGCCTATTCAAAGTGAATGGGCCACGTTGGCACTAGCGCATGAACAGCCACAAACGCAGCTTAGTAAACTGGAGCGTAAGTGTATTCTGTAACGATGTGTGCCAAACTTCTAATGTGTGCAGGCAAAAAGGGGCGTGGTTATGGGCAGGGAAATGGGCGTTCCAAAATTGACATGCCTAGTTCTAGAATACGGCCCAGTGCGCCTAAATCTACATGCTGGGATTTATGCCGTGTTTTCATTGGTGTAAATCGATGCACACAGATTTAGGCACTGAGATATCAACTAAGCATATTTTATAATCGGCGCCTAAATCTAGGCACCGATGATAGAATACGCTTAATTGGCAATGATTTCAGCGCCAATTTTTTTTAGGCACCCTATATATATAGAATCTCCTCCTGGGTGTCTATGTGAAGGCCTCGGCGGAATATCAAATGTGCAAAATAAAATAAATAAAAAATAAAGGAAATACACTGTTAAGGAGGATGAGGACTGTATTAAAATTTCCCACAAATAGGCTGAAACCTGTTGCATTTGAGCTTTAAATGCATTTGTGGGTTTGAAATTCATTTCAAACTCGTATGTAGGAACACTGTTTACTAAGGTGCGCTAGCATTTTTAGCATGTGCTAATCGTATTATGAACATCTACATAGCTAGCGAATGCTAATGCTTAGTGAGCGCTAAAAATGCTAATGCGGCTCTAGCGTGGCTTAGAAAACAGGGCCCTAAATGACCTGTACTGGAGGGTTCACATTCTCAGTATCTTTTAAAAAAACTATCATTGGTGTAATATTATGTGAGTTTGTTATTTCTATCTTGAAATCCCTTTTTAATTTATATACTACAACGATGGTGTGTTTTTAACCTTTCCTTACAATGTCTGGCTTTAAATATAGCAGTTCTTTATTGCTTCTGAGTTGTGGTATTAACACTGACAATGATATCTTTTCTCCATTCATTTTTTAAAGTTTGTCAGTTGCCTTGATTAGTTTATTTAAAGTTTAGTTCCAAAAGCCCAAACACAATATTGAATTACAAACATGATTTAAAAAAAAGTATATGACAATTAAGATATCTTCTTTAAAGATCTTTTACAATCTGTAAAGGAGTCTGCTCAATAGGCAGTTCCACCTACTAGACGTAATCCGTGAAAGGGAAGCGAGTGTGTGCCCTATTATCCTATAGCCAGACCATCTGACGCTGGATATAGGATTTGTTTCCTGGAAAAAAAGACGCTGGGAAATAAAATCATTCCTTGGTTTCTTAGTGTCTTAATCACTGAGGCGGAAAACAAGCAAAAAAAGATAGCAAACCAACAGTGGCACCTTTCAGCTGTAGAGCTTGGATCAAAACATTGTAGCATCTGTTGAAAGAAAAAGTGTCTAAATCCTATAGAAAGCTTTAGTCATAAGAGAAAAAAAGATAAGAAAAAGTGTCTGAGTGATCCTTAAAACCACTAAATCGCTGGAGAATTTCTCCCGGATAGAGATGTCGCTTTGTGTTCTGTCAACCCTCATGTATCCATTACTTTATTCACTGTTCCATGGCGTTTATCAGATTGAGACCATATTTGTCCCCCTCTGAGAGCTAACCCTGCCTTATGCTTTCTGGAGTAATGGATTCTTAAAATCCAGCATATATCCCCACAAGGAAAAAAAAGCAGAAGCATGAATATTCCAAAGAAGATCCAATTTACTAATTTTATCCAGTTTAATAATGCAAATGTCTCGTAATTCTTTTGTAAGTCTGTCTACAGCCACAAACAACTACCCCAAAATTCATCCAGTACAACATTTAAAGACTGCAACCATGTCAAAATGTGTATGGAAAGCAACAGAGCACTGCACAAGTTATACTGCAAGGATTTAATTACAGAGTTGTGTATTTATTTCATGACTTTATCTCTTATTCTACCTAATGTAACGTTCTTATTAATGGTGTTCATCTAGGTTGTAAGCTTGTGACTGTAGCTCGAGACTGAAGAAGGGAATCTTGAAACAGAGTTTTCCCATGGATAAAAAGTGGGAAGGTAACAAACAAACAAAAAAAAAACACAATTTGAGCCCCCGAGTGTCTTTTGAGTCTTTTCTAATATTGGAATTAGATTATTTGAATTTTAATTGAAATGTTGATGAGCTTTCTGAGCTCAGGCTGAGCACATTTTTGTGCTGTTCAGAGTGCCACCATAGTACCCACACTGGTCGGCAGAATTTACCATGCATCCTAAATCTTTGGTGTGATGTTATTTCTAGCATATTTTTGGCTAAGAAATTATGTGAGACATTTCTGATCTTAATATATTGCACTGCATGCTGATCAGGTTAAAAAGGAAATGTGAAGTAAGTTCATAGATGTACATTTCCCACAGATGTACCATACTGTCCTTTCTCTCATCAGAGCACTATAATCACCAGAATGCTGACTGAACAATATATTCCAAAACAAACCTCATGTCATTTTCATCTATTTTGTGGAAACACGGGAGCATCAACTGTTAAGAACCAGTTGGGTGATGGAAGACAATTAATGGAACATAGACCTATTAACGATAAGAGTTGCAGTAGGGACACATTTAACTTCAATAACACTTCTAATCTACTCCTAATTACTTCGTATCTGTATATGCTCAAAATAATTAAAATCTTAAATTTATGATCTGATTATTTCCAAACATAATTGTGTGATCCTAAAATAATTCCCTGGCAACACACTTTGCATATGATGGATGTGTTTGACGAGATGAATGCACTTGGGTAGATTTTAAGAAGTTATGATTTTACTGAGCTATAAGTGGGAGTGGAAAATACGACTTTCACTTGATGAACAAATCCTGAAAAGAGAGTTTTCTTTAAAATTTGCAAGCTATTCTAGCATACTTCTATATTGTCTTTTTCTATTAAAAACTGACATGTCTAATTGGTGAGCAATGCCATATAGTGTCCAGGAGTCTCCTGTGGAACATTTCTACAGCTGTCTCCTTCAACTAGAAGCTTATTCATGTCGTCTTAATGAGAAACAAAGCGTTCTCTAATGAGCAATTACATAGCGACAGAATTGTTCCCATAACAAATTCTTGCGTGTGACAGAAACATCCTTTGTACCATATATTCAGCACACTGTTACTGGTTTAATTTTTTTTTTTCTAGCGAGGAATAGACATCTCCTTCAAAAGAACTGACCATAGCTAGATCTGTGTCCAAACATAGGAGAAGATACCGACCATCTAAAGCCTGTAGCAGCCTGACTATAACATCCCCTTTCTCTTCATATTATCTACTTGCCATTGCACAACTAGTTCCTATTAACCTTCAGAATACACCGTTATATATTTACAAAGTTATTTTCAATCGCTGAAGAGCTGTACCGTTCCGACTAACACCTAAGATGGTCAAAACATCCTTATTTCATCGCTATTAACAACATGAAACAACTAGCTTTCTTAATAATTTCAAAAATACAGAAACTTTATGCACACAAAAAAGCACATCTTGCATTCTAAATGATTATCTTTCCTCATTTCTTAATTTACTAATACGAAAAAATGCTAGAAGCGCTATAGAGATGAGAACCAGGCATCAGAGAACTTAGCAGCAAAAGACCTCGGGATCTTTCCCGCCAACACGCTGTACGCTGTCTACTCTTAAGCGCATAATTTGTCAATTACAAAAGGCAATATGATACAATTATGTTTCCCTCATAATCTGTCAGTATATTAGCTTGTCACACTCCTACAGAAAGGTGGGTCTCTCCGCATTTTAATTGGGACGTTTAGCTGCGCTGCCTTGTTTAAAAATACCATAGTCAATTTAAGTTAAAGGTTCCCAAATATGCGTAAAGCATCGTATTTAATTTCGCTTCAAGAAAAATATCCGCTTTGATCGAATAGCAAATAAATGAATAAATAAATAACATAAAAGCATCCTCCAAGTGGAACCTCAAAAATTTGGACTTCAAAAGCTTTGCAGAAGAAAGTAGAAAAAGTGTCAAGGAGTTCGTCAGCATTGCTAAGAATAAGCCGCTCGCCATACCTTGTGTGGGTTGCCCTGGTACGGACGTGCCGGGGTACCAGCCAGGGCGAGTCCCCCAAGTCCCTGCCTGCCCGTTCAGCATTCTCAGCTTGTCATACATGCCATCTGCGCCCATCTGTTGCTTTTCGCTAGCCAGGTTGCGTAACACCCTGTTTATCGATGATACCTAAAAGCCAGTTCAAAGTAGACAAATAATAATGTCGAAGTCAAAGCAAAAGGTTATAGCAGAAATTAAAAAGCACAAAAAAATATGGAAAAAGAGCTATATAGACATGAATATTTTAAATAAAAATGGACCCTAACAAAATACATTTCAAATATTTAAAATACTAGCTAAAACTACCCATGCCATATAAATGTGGCTACCGAATCTTAATTATAGCGATGATTTTTCAAAATTATGTTTCTTATACAAAATAGACCACAGACATTTTTCCTTTAATTAGCGTTAGACATCTGCCCTTTTTTTTCTCTCTCTCTCTGTTTTGTCCTGCTCTGTTTTATTTTTTGACGCACGCCTTCCGCTATTAATTGAGCAAATAAAAGTAAACCCTGCATGTTTACCGGCTCTCTTAAAAGTAGCAGAAATGACATATTCAGTTTCCACTTACACTGGGTATATTATCGTTGGTACAGATCCCTTCTGATAGTAATCTGTCCCGAATTTCCCAGGCAAAGATGGAGGGACACTCCCGCTTATACTGCGCTATTTTGCTTACAACTTCAGGAGTCGCTACTCTGGGTTTGCTACCTCCGATTGCTCTGGGTCTGATGGAGCCAGTTTCGTAATACCTGCCCAAAATTTACTCAACACATCCATTCGAAACCTGAACAGAGAAATAGACAGAAAATCACTTTATTAATAATTTCAAGGCACAAAGAAAATTGTTTAAGTATGCATTAAACAATGACAGGCTTACGTTTTCATTGTCCAGCAGTTGGACTTTTGCGTCTGCATGGGTCTATAATACAAAAATATACCTTAATGGTATGAGAACTTATAAGTGTTTTTTCTTAAAATTACATTTGTGGCCCTATAAACTATAAATGTTATACTTAAAACATAAAGTAGTCAGATTAAAAAGTTATTTTAGTACTAAGGTTAAAATATACCTCCAGCTGTGAATGACCATGCCAAACTAAGCTTTGCATGTATTGTCTTCATATATTAATCTCCGTGCAAGGAATAGTTTTTAAAAAACTTTTCAGCTATGAGACCAGATTATATTAATGTATATCTCATGCCAAACAGATTTCTGAAGCAAAATAATATGAAACGCACAAAAGTAATATTGAAATCATAAATATGGTCAAAACAAAAGTGCCATTTTTTTTAAAATTCCGTTTGTTACAATAAAAAAAACCAATTGTAACAAAAATGAGCTAAACCACCAGATGCAAGAAAATGCAATTTTATTAGGTAAGTATGCAAGACTCTCTAAGCAGACGATTAAATTTATGCTTTAGTAAGCTGGACCAAGAAGCTATTTTTCAGTCATTTTAAGCTTGTTTAGCAAAAGAAGAACACGCTTGCAAGCGAAGCCATTAGGTGCGGTTGGGAGGCGAGCTGTCACCTGCAGGATTCTGGAGATATCGCACGGTCGGGCTCCGCTATGAGCCAGTTCCACGATTTTCTGTCTGGTTGAATCCGGCAATGGTCTACCGTTGACAAATACACCACCGAGCTGATTCACTCCGCTATGACCTAAGGATAAACCCCCCCACAACAACAACAACAACAAAAAAAAAAATCACGATCAGCTAACTTCAGATTGATGCAGCTAAGAATAACCAACTAAAGAAACATTAATACAATATACAACCCTCAGTAGCTTTTCAAATCACGTACTGTTTAGAATAATCTAACTTGAGTACACCATATGACTATTTATCTGGCCACCGAGATAGATGGATGGATGGATGGATGGATAGATAGATAGGCATATGCATGTTTTGACAAAATCTGTCAAAGCACTATGTTATATAAATTCATTCTATTAATAGATACCCTTGCGTAAGGGAAGAGGTGTACGCAACTTTTCTCTCAGTGATTGATATTCAAACTTACATACAAGATCGATTAACATTCCACATTCAGTTTAAACAATGAGAAATATTTTATACACGTTTGACTGGAAGATCTTTCAATCAATGGACAGGCAGTTACACCACTGAAGAAATACAGCCCTAGAGCCGAGTCAGACCGCACTCAGCAGCTGCACACAGCTGGCGAAGGAGGAGGAGGCTGAGGTTCATAAGTACTTTCTAGAATAGAGAGAGGTTGGCTTTCTTGGTCTCCAAAGTTGCGAGGCCTCCCTTTTCACCAGCACATGTCCATCTAAAGTCTGTTTTCGATCTTCTGTTGATCTAAAAAGCGCCCCCCCCCCCCCCCCCCACTAAGAGGTAAAACTATTCTGCTTTCGAGCGCACTGCCATCCTTGTGAAAACATTTGCTTTCGGAAAAGCAATCCAAGTCATGGGTGGTTACTTCATAAACATTTCCAATCTGAAGCGTGGGGGCTTCGAGGAGTCTCTGATCTACTGTTCTCTTCTCCTTGGACCCTCTCGATAAATTGAGTCCAAAAACCCAGGCTTCTTAGCAATAAATAAGCTCCAAATATAGAAGAGGGGGGAAAATATGATGAGCTTCTCTGGCATTTGTCTTTAAAATAAAACTTGCTGCACGTCAAGTTTGAGCTTAATTTCTGGAAATAGGCGGAAGTCGCCCTGGATCATGCATGGAAGGCTAATTGGAAAGATGGGTTCGAGCACTTGTGGCAGCATTGTCACTTTATCACAGAGCTCTGCTTCTGAAAATTGTATCGTCAGGACAAAACGACCCTTTTTGTCCGGATGTGCATGTCAGTCATAGTAGATTGAACCCTTCTTCTTTTTTTTTTTTTTCCTTTAAGGAAAGTTGCACTTTAAGGCAGCTACGGGGTCTACATGGACACTGGGGGGTTGGGGGCGACACACACAGTCTGGGTATAGAGAGTGACAGGCACTGTTACATTAAGGGAAATGGGACTTGATATACCGCCTTTCTGAGGTTTTTGCAACTACATTCGAAGCGGTTTACATATATGCAGGTACTTATTTTGTACCAGGGGCAATGGAGGGTTAAGTGACTTGAAAGAGCTGCAGTGGGAATGGAACTCAGTTCCCCAGGATCAAAGTCCACTGAACTAAACACTAGGCTACTCAAGCCACTCAGTACTAATATCACACATTAGTTTCACTTACTTTTTTCTCTCTTTTTAATGTCTTCCAAATAGGAAATCATTTCAATCTTTCAAAACGCAGACACAAAAATGTTTACATGACTTTTTGGCTCTGATTGCCTTGGAAAACAAGCTACTCTGATTAGCAGATTTTGTTTTCATGTTTGCTTTTTCCAGTTTCTTTGTTTGATAAATTAATGGTTCAAAACATATTGCAATCTTGAGATCCCGTCTGTCTCAGCAACACCTACTAGTTCAGCACTGAAGGGGTGGCAAGGATTTCTCTACTGCATGAAGCATATTTGCCAGCATAATACCTAAAGCAAAAGGAAAGTTTCGCTTAAAAGGTTCAGCCTTAATCATTTTCTAATTTCCCTGGGGAGCGCTGTAGACCTCACCCAGTGGCCATGATTATGTGCCTTGTATTCTATCTACTCATCTATAAGAAAACATATGGTGTCAGTTCTACACCATATACACCCAGGAGTTATTAACACAAAGCCTGAAGACCCTGCCACGACCTTTAACCAAGCAAAGGTTTCACCCGAATGATAGCTTTTCTACGTTTTTGCGAGATCACAAACCACCATGTACAGGTATTCGTATTATGATAATCCTTCCCCACATCAAGGGCAAAGGCATTTATATTAACCCTGCTCCCTACTTTGTACATCGGGAGCATTAGATGATTAAAAATCGTTATAAATATCTAACTCAATTTTTAAAAGGTAACATACTAGAATATAGTAAGTTTCGCTATGGAAGAATTTAAAATAGTAGAATAATAAAATAGTTCAAGCAAAATTAACAAGTCTTACTTGCAATCTAATATTTGGAAGAAATACCTCTTAAAATCGCGGAGGTAGTAAATAATAACCAGAAATTGCACGCGTATTTGTGGTTATAATATTACCTTATCTCGTAAACAATATATGCAGAAATGTTCATGGACAATGGTTATTTAAATGTATATTTTACTTTTTTTGCATTATTAATATCTTTCAATGACAATAACTTCTATGTCATGTTACTACATCGAATAAATCAGTGCTCTGCTATAAATTATAACTTTACCAGCGTTAATGGGTGAATTTCAATAAGCTAAATAACATATTTTATTTTACACAAACTTTTCGTATCCAGGGGCGAAAGGATTGAAAACTACCTGCCGCCTTTTACAGTATTACCGGAAACAATTTATTCATCGACAGCCCCTCATCCCCTATCTGCCGTTACACTTATTATCGGGTTACAATTTATATCATTTTAAAGAACTGATGACATAGCCTGTAATATATGCTCATCGACAGTATGTGCAATGAATCCCAGCTCTCTTTGCTAAAGCTTTTTCCTTCCTAACAACTAAACTGAGGAGTTTCCGGGTAGGGAAGCGCATTTAGCAGAAGCATGGTCTGGATATCTCGTTTCAACCCTCCAACTCTACATCTGAACAACTGTTTAAAGTAGACAAACACCGTGTGGGAATATATAATTAAAATATTAGGTAATAAATAATTACACCTAGGTTGCGCTTCAGTTTCCTGAAAGGAAATGTATTGCCAAAGATTGTTAACACAAAGGCCATATAAATATTTAGAAATACCCAATAACAAACGCCAAGACCCAGAAAGATTCATTCCTTTCAATTGCACCCTGTGTATCACCGGAGTAGCCCAAAGCACGGATAAGTTTCCGACTGGTTCGTGTACTACAGCATCAAAAGCAAAATGAAATAAAGAACCCCCTTTCCTTGAGTCTTATTATCCAAAACTAAGATCCCTGCTTCATCTTTCCAGTTTCTTTCTGCAGCCAGAATTACAGACATCTCTCACTATTTTCCTTTTAATCTAACCGATAAAAGTGTCACTTACTGTTCTGCATGTTGAGCTGAGGCAGCAGAATCTCACGTGGCTTGCTGACAGTATTCTGTTAATAAGAAAATAGACGTGTTAGGGAGGTGGTACAGTACACAAAAGTTTAAAAGATGGCATTATTTCAAAATGCATATTTCCCCCTTAGGAATAGCTTAACTTTTTACTAGGTACATTTCACGCTTACATTTTGTAGCAAAAATGCATGCAGCACATATTCGATTTTTTCTTTTTTTTATAGGTTAATGTTATTACGTCAGTCTACTTGGTTAAATGCTTATATCTGAAGTAATCATTAAAAAAAATAAACTTGCCTGAATTTTGTGATGGCAGTTGGTGCACACAATTTAGGAACTCATACATCTGCTTGCCTCTAGTTAAAATCTTCCTTCTATGACAAAAAGCATAAAAGCATTTGAAAAACTACCGGTGTTTTCAAGTTCAGCTATTTCACTCAGTATATCCAAGAAATACGTTTATACCATTTTTTTTACTCTGAACGTTTTGGATCTTTAACTGATAAACAGGAGGCAGCATATGGTATCCTACTTTCTTTAATATGCTTGCAGGCCCCTTAATATTTCAACTGAGTAGCCACAGAATGGAACAGTGGAACGCTTTAGATTGCTGAAGCTATGTTATTATTAGTTAAATTAACAACTTTTCCCCTCAAACTCATTACTTCACTTTTTATTGTGATTAACTTCTTTTTCGGTCTTTAGATCTTCCCCCCTTTCAGTGTACTGTGACACACGCTGTCTACCTCGCCTCAGTGTTTTAAAAAGTAAGAACTGGGGGGGGGGGGGGGGGGTGAGAACTGGTCAACAAAGCAATAGAGAATGTGAACAATGACTTCCTTTCAGCTTCTCTACCCAAACCCAGAGTGCAAAACCCAGTCTCCCTAACCAGCAACGCAGCTTCCATCTAAACGGACCAACAACCCTGCAACTTACAAAGAACAGAAAAATAAGCCTTTTTCATTTCTGCCTAGACCCAAAAGCTGCCGCGAGCAGTACTTTTTTTTTTTGGGGGGGGGGGAGAGATTATTTTGCTAGTATAGAAAAGTAATTTCTTCTTAGAAATATCTGGAAGTAATTGTGTTACTGGTGTGAGTTGTTTAGAGGTTGTAAAAAGATACAACAGCGCAGTGGGGCGCTCAATTGGGAAGAGACAATTACAATAAAGGCCCATTCAAGAGGGTTGCAAAAAAAAAAAAAAAAAAGGAGGTAAAGTAATGAAATGGTGGGACAGCCATCACACACACTCTCTCTCTCTCTTTCTGTGTCTCTCTTATAAACCAAAAAATGTTCATTCTCTTTCTGTTAGGACTATAATGAATATTATTTTTTTCCTTCTTACATTATATGGAAGAATTCAGAGAAGCATGCGTTTGTCATAGATATCCACTGTATAACTTATTAAACAGCTTTCACTAATCTTAAAGCTATAAAAATAAACCTCAAACAAGCACTTTCTCGCAGCATGTAGACTCCAAGTGGTAAATATTTACTGCTTTGGAGAGGTACCTGATTATCAGCAGAGAGGCAGCGCTGTACTCAGTGGAGTACACTGTTTCCTATAGTTGAACTGAACGTAAACCCGTCCCTTTAAGGCCCAAAACAAATCCTCTCCTTCAGAAAACATTTCATCAGATCTTTTTTCGACTAGTCATAAAAGACTTTCAGAATCCAGTTGGTAAACTTCCAAAATTTCAGGTTCAGCAAGAAGGAAGGGGGTTAAATAGAAATGTTAACAAGATTTTGGGGGAGGGGGCATTATTTTCTTTTCTTTCTGCTGAACTGCCAGCAAATTTCATGAAATCTTGGAGAAATTAAGGACAAATACACGTCTATCTTTACGATTAGAGGCAAAGGTACATTTTAACTGGAGAAAGGTTTGTACTTTGGAAACTTTAATTATTTAAGCAGCCATCAATATTTAACAGAACCACGACAGCAGCAAAACTCAAATGATATCGGCACCCGGAAACAAAATATATTCCTCAAATAACCGAGATAATGGTAACGCGACCAGGAAACACAAGTTAGCTGTATCACTTTATTTCTCTTTCATACACACTGAAAATAAAAACAACTTGGCTCAAACTAACTTGAACAACCACTTCAAAATCATTTTTCAATATCTTGACAATGAAGATCAGTAGGCCAGACCTAATGTCCAAGTTCTTGTTAAATCTTAACGTATTGAGTTACTCTGCCCAACTATATTTATTATCTCTTCATTGTTATTATTATTATTATTATTATTATTATTTTAGTGAGAACTTAATTAGCCATTAAGATGACAAAATTGCATACTTAGAGGTCAAATGATAAAACAGTTGGCCTTGAGCTATTTACAAAAGTCACCACTTAGAAAAATTGATTGTCCACAGTTTAATCTATTTAAAGTGCTGGTAGGTACAGAGGGCAGGGACAACAGTGTTCTGTATTTTATTCCCCTTCCAACAAACTTACTAACCCTAAACTTTTAAACATTTGAAATTCCTGCCAGTTGTCGAGAAATTATACACACTTTCCGTTGTTCCTAGACATTCGTAAGCTCTACAGGCAAAAATACTTTCCACTTAATTCACTTGACGGAAAAGGTTGCTGAATGGTCTTATTTGATGCATTCTCGCCCAGTCCCTACTCTTAACACTGAACTGTCATATAAGAAACACAAATTTACAGAGAAATTCAATGATAAATCAGCATAATGTGTACATTTTTTTTAAACAGTAGGCAACCAAGACCACGATGGAAGTCAGAGTAAAGTAAAAATGTTTTTCAGTGCTCTTGCGTTCAAGGAATTTTCTTATCAAAAGTAACTAGTTGAAAATGAATATTGCTTTCAGCTTAATTGACAGTTCGAATGGGGAGGGGAAGCGTCCCGTTCAGACTGAAAACAAGGACGTAAAATACAGTTAGGGACTGGACCAGGAGGAAAGATCTAACAAGCAGTGTGCTGAAAACAGAGTTTTATTTGCAGCAAGTTCTAAACTTCTTATCTTGGGGAGGTACATTCTGAAGGGTGCGTGAAAAGCCTCCGTTGTTTTATTTAAATTACAATTTCTCTCTCCTGCGGGTCACAGATTCTTGCAGGCACATAGGCTCGGCCTAAAGTGACTTTTGTCTGTCTCCCAGTCACCTTCTTCACTCTGTCTTGTTGCAAGCAAACACGAGGAAATTACATTGAACGGGGTTGCACCCCATAATTTTTCCAGCAAGCTCAGGCAGACAAGCAGAGCAATAAAAGTCTCCGAAGCCAGCAGAAGATCCGGCCGAGTTCCCCGGGCACAGCACAGACGATCGGCGCCGCTGGCAGCCTCACTTCGGTTTCATCACCACCAGTACAGCACAGCAAAAGCATAACACACAGCAAGAAAAAGACCCGGCGTGCAAAATCTTCAACAAAGTAATTTAGCTATTTTTTTTTCACAAGCATCCTCTCAGCCATCATGGAGAAAATACTATGCTCTAGAAAACCACAGGTTGGCTAGCTGTAGCCTAGGCATTTGATAGGTGCTGGCTTGGATTTCCTGCGTCCCACTCTTTAACGATCCAAAATAAATTAGTTTCACTTGCACAAAAAAAAAAAGCAAAAAGTTTTCTATTCTGGAAGGAACAAACTTGGCCGGCAAAATCCGGGAAAGCAGACAGGCTTGTCTAAATATTCAATTGAAGAATTGAGCGGACTCACCTTTCTGAGGCATCCTGTCTTGTTGTCAAAGCGCCTGTCAGAGGTTTAAGAGTGCACTGATTTTAATGATGGTGCCTTAAGAGATGCCAGTAAAATACTTTCTCCACAGAGCTGCTATGATCCTGAATCCTGGGAAGGAGACAGAGATTGACAATGAAATGGGCTTGTCAGTGAATGGTGAGTAAGAGATAAAGTGGATGTGAGTAGGGAGAGAGACAGACCTATGTTGACTGCTGATGGTTCAAGTGTATTAATGTATGTGTGCCTGCTCTCTGCCTCGCCTCCACTGCTCCTCGCTCGCCCATTAGGAAAGCCTGACCTCTGCCATCATCTTCCAGCAAAACACTTCCTCCTGCGCCTTAACCAGAGCGGGAAATGAGGCTGAGCCAGGGCTGGCTTTTCAAACCCACTAATCACTCCACACATGCAAATGCGCTGCTCTCTCGCTCACAAAATATTGCTTTATGCAAAGCAACGGCATTGCCTCTCGGCTCCCTATTGGCTGCCCAGTTCCACTGCTGGGTTCAATTGGCTCCTGCGTTTGAATATGAATTGTTTTGTTTTGCTATATTTTTTTTTGGTTAATGTTATTTCTCCGATCATTTTCTAGGTTTGTGCCCTCTCTGCATTCATTGTATGCTTGCGATCGAGGGTGCTGTTTTATTTACAGTTCGTTTTATACGATCTATAGAACTTAAGCTATACCTCAAACAGAGGCCCAGGGGAAAAACTAAATGGTTTTCCTTGCAAACAGGCGCAGACTACTTTCCCAAACTTCCCTTCTTATGTTTAAAGAAGTCTATTTGCATTTAAACACAAAGCACAATGGAGAGAAAGAAAATAACATTCACATGTTAAAAGACATAAATATTTGCAAGACAGGCGCTTTGTAAACTGTGAATTGCCTCCAGCTATCCAAGTCTTACAGGTTTTTTTCCCCCCAGTTCGCGGCAGATGAGAACTGAGCGCTGGTCCCTGCTAAGAAGCTCCGAGTAAATACACAATTTACCGCTGTGTATTCAGCAGTCTTGTGATTCAAAGGCCCCGAAGAGTCCTCACCAAACATGCACAAACTTCTTCCACGTGCCGTTTGTTGACTAAAGTGGGTTTCAAAAAAAATTGTTATTTTTCGCTGGTTACAAATGGAAAATATTTGACTGCAAGATAACGGTGGGTTTGTGGCTTGCAGCTATGTTTCATATCCAAAAATAATTGTCGGAAAGCAACATTCCTTCAGTGACCGCCAGAAAATCTCAGAAATGTAAGGAAGGGGCTTTGCAGTTCTGACCACACACCAGAACTACATTTGTTGAATGCTGACTATTAAGACACACCTCAGTAAGCTCTAAAGCAACCCCTCAGCGCATGCATTGAAGGTTACACTGGGAGCACCAGTCTGAGCTCAGGGTGTCCCAATCGTTTATCCCCAATGGTCCAGAGGCAAATAATAAAAACAGGGGGGAAAAAACGGATACAAAAAAAAAGAGAGAGAGAAAAATGGAGTATGAACGCGCAGAGCATAAATGAAGTCGTAGCCGCTTACACTTGACTTCTCTTGACATGTGAAAAGTGTTAAAAGTCAAAGCTCATCAATAAAGTATCTTGAAAGTGAATAAGAGCCCTGACAAGCATCGCTTTCTCAAGTAAAGTACAATGAGGAGACAAACGACTCTGCCAAGGAGTTTGCATTTGAGTGAAAGGACGCCTGAAAGGCAGCCGGATAATGAGCTGCCGGACCGTCAGGGGCTGTCATCCAGTCCTGCAGAGAAACTGCCACAGCTCCCAGAAGCACAGACTAGCTGTTTCAAGCCACCGGGGCTACTTTTAGCTCCTTTTATGCAAATCTGCCTGACTGCGACTGTTCCTGCTTCTGCTACTGGTGATCAACCCTAAAGTTCACGTTTGGGTCTTTCAAAGCTGGGAAAGAAGGAGGTTGTACCTCCTCGGTGGGACTGTGGCTGGCCCACGGCGTTTCAATCTGAGACAGCATAATGGGGCGAAGTTTGGAACAAGACGTTTCTTGAAAACTACAAGAGACCTCATCTGGAAATAGCTGTTATTTTTGTCTGATCCAGTACTGTAACTATGTTCAGCAAACAGTGCCACTGTAGTACATAGTACTGGATTTGAAAGGAGAAGAAGAACTGAATTTGCTGTCCCCGGGCAATCAGCTTTGAATTCATATCTATACACTTTCTATAGTCCAGATTTGAGCTGTCTGCAATGCTGGGGAATAAAAAAAAAAACCCATAGCTATATGAGGATCAGAGAGCTATTACGGGAGACAATTTAACCTTGCTTTCTTTTCAAAGGTATGTGCAGAAAAAGTTGTTCTAGTCTGTCAGTGAAATTGGAAATTCGCAAATGAAGCTATTTCTGTATGCAAGAACAGATGAACACTTAAAAAAAAGCAGTTTGAAGGGGAAAAAACACCTATTTGATTGCTATCAACTGCACATCTGATTTGTGTAATGTTGTATTACGCCTATAACTAAAAAACACAAAACAAAACAGCGAAATAGGTAGATGGAGAATTTACAGAAATTCTATAACAAATTGTCAATGTTATTGTGAACCGCGTATTCATAAAAATGGAACATTTTAAAATACAAACCAAATTCTTCGTTCTCTGTTTCAGTCAACAGTGTTCTTTCCCACACAGGCTGGCAAATTGTTAGCAAAATTTCCAACAAAGTATCTGGGATTTTGGAAAACCGTGAGCAATTTCTGCTTGGATAGTGGAGTCCAGAAAAAACTGCTGAATTATAATGTACAGGTCGCGAATTTCAGCTGGTCCCAGTAGCACAGCTTAGTTGTAGCCGAAATCCTTGTTGAAAACCGAATATCTAAAGGTTTAAACACGTCCATGGGTAGAGCAGGAGAAAAGAGAACTAACAAAATATCTTCCTTGAACCAGATCTTCAGGCGAATATTATAACTTTTACATAACTGCTCAATTAGCTATTTTAGGATTAGCACCTACTTAAAGAATTGGCTTCTAAGCAAACCCTAATCAGGGTGCTATTTTCCCCTAGGGCACAGTGGTCTTTGTGTCCCCTCCCAAAAAAGTTTCAACAAAAAAATCATAAGGGGAGGGAAACTGTGAAAGCAAGTGACGTCATTCTAAGGGGGATGGGTGGGAGTGGGGGGTGGAGGGTTGTCTATTAGAAACCAGTCACAAAAGAGGTTGGGTGCTCGGGCTGCTACTGATTTATCAAGAGTTGGGGGAAAGGAGCCTCAGAACCAGAAGCCAAAAAAATGAGCAGAAAGAAAGCGAAGAGAAAAGAGACTTTTACCGTCTCAAAACTGTTCTTGTTAGGGCCTTTGAAATCTTTCTAGCCTTTTGTTTTGACTGCATTGGTTTAAGTCACTACTTTCGATATATTCTTCTCAGCAGAACAGGAGGGCTGTTTGCAGTATACCTGTGAGAAAGGAAGGCACTGCAAAGTTGAGACACAACTTTAGAGGACGCCATTTTAATTCGCCTTCCTCTAAACGCGTCTGTTTAACCATTTAAGACTCTTTTACAATCTAAAGGGTAACATGTCTGCAGTGTCTTATGCATGAAACTTTCTCAAGTATGTAGTGTCTTTTTCATTTTACGTTTCACAGCAGAGCAGATCGTGGTTGTGAGAGCTAAAGAAAAGAGTAAACCGATGCAACAGTGATAGGATGAACAACTTAACTTTCCAGAAACAGTGGAGCGATGTTTATGTAATGTTATCTTAAATTCAAATCAAGACTAAGAGAATAATATACATTTCGTCAACTATCTGCTGTCTACGTGGGCAAATGGAAAAGGCCTACATGCTTGGTTTTAGTGTGCAACATTCAGAAAACCCCAGATAGAAGGATTTATAGAATCTTTGCAATAAAATCTTATCAAAATTAAAATTTAGGAGCCCAGTTTAATACATAAACGTATTCAGCATTTGGACGATGTAGGTAGTAGTATATAATATGTAAGATGTGTAAACATAATGAACATTAAAGGAAAGACGGTCATGAATGTACTTGGAAAAGTCTTTATATTGTCTAACTTTTCAACCCTTAAAACTGTGTCTTCAGTCTGCAAAGAAAACAACGTTAAATATTTCAGGGAAGCGTTCCCGCTCTGTGACATTTGTATCAATGTATAATTTTTTTTTTTTTAATAGTAACCAGATCCAATACAAACAACATACATACTAAAAGGGTAATAATTATTTTAAACTGCTCCAAACACAGCAAAAAATACATAAATAATAAAGGTACAGTTGTAATTTGTGTAAGTTAACATACATGTATTTTCTTTAAGGCAGGAACGATGTTCAGACTCTGCTTTGCTGATTTCCTCCTGCCACTCAAAAATAGCACAGTCATATTTTCTCTAAGAAAGGGAAGAAGAAAGAAATTGTGTGTGTGTCAGAGAGAGACCCGCAACTACACAAGTGTAAAATATGTTCATTGTGTTCACATGAGCTCTACAAAGAGAAGCATTTTTTCACATCCATTGATTTGTTGCAATAGCATTTTCTTTCTTCCCAGTACATGTTAAGAAAAGCACTGGTGATTTTTCTGGTTAGTCTAGTTGCATTGATATTTGATCTGCAAGCTACCCTTTCTAATATCCATAAAATGCTGACATTCATCTTATCCAGTTCAGTTGAAAACTAAGAAGATACACACACTGACGGGTTGGGCTACTGTGCAGGTTATGTGATGTCTGTATATATAGAAACAACGTCTGAAACCTTTAATGTATAGGACGTTGAGTTAAGCGAGGTTTTAGTTCATAAAGTACATGCAAAACCTTTGGAATTAATTTCACTTTTAAGTTAGTTTTTTTCTATCATAGAGTTGTAATTTTTTTTGCAAAGTCCCACAAAGTTAAGAATTTAAAAACTTTCCTGATCACCTTCAATGATACTCACCAGCCTCTTCATCCCAGGGAACTAGCTACAGATAATCCGTGGGATTTTTTTTTTTTAATTATTTTAAGACGACAGTGTCATGTAAGCATACTTGTCGGTTAGCCTTCAGAACAAAAAGGGTTCATCCTAATGTTTTTTAATGCTATTGATTTACACAAGCTGTTCAAACTCCTACTAATGGTTAATCTGTTTGGCAATAAAGCCACTAAGGAGTATTTGAGTGTGTTTTATTACCAACTGGAGAACAGGCAGAGAAGAAGGGATCAAAAGTCTGCATCCCTGATATCTATACCATGAGCTTGTTTAATACACATTTTCCCCATAAATTTTATTGAAGAGTTTGAATTTATATCAACACATCATATATAATAACAAACATTAACAAAGAGCATGTTATTAAAATAAATGTTCTGACACTATAAAAATGATACATAAGAGTATAGGCAACGCAACATTAATAAACAATGGAATACCTATTTTGTAAATCAGTTACTTTTTCCATATAATGCCGTCTGATTAAAACAGATTACCTTGGATTAATGCCATTTTTTAACCAAGTTTAAGAAAGAAGGTGCAAGCAGTCTGTAGGAGAAAAATCTCCTGTGACTGTACTCCTAGAACATTTATTATAACTGGCAGTGAAGATAATCTATTGCTAAGCTCATTAATTAGTGGACTGTTTGTATTCTCTGTTTTTTTTCTGAATGTAATCACACCTATCTATTCCTAATAGTTGTAAAACGTTCAAATATTTGAATACAATAAAATTATTAAACAGAATTGTTACAGTACATGTTAACATACGAATTCGATCTCATCCTTTCCCAATGGCCTACCTCTGTGAAAGAGTATCTGGTCAGAGGCAATTATGTCACAGCTTTTTCTCGGCATGACAGCTGGATAAACACAATCTCCAATAAACATCTCTAATTAGGGAGGAGGATCTAGGATGGATGGGGTTTGATTTATTATGAAGGAGAATGTCCATTTATCGGTGCCCTTTTTCTCGAGCGCCCTAAGGACCAGGATTCAGGTAAGCAACGTTTCCTAATTTACACGTTAGAGCTCTCTGGCAGTATCGCAATCTAGTTTAACCTTTAAAAGTTATACTGAGCACGAACAGTTTGCAAAACTGGAAAACCTTCAAACCTGATCGAGGTGTGGTAGTTATCAGATTTTGAATTTAAGAGAGAAGCGGTGCTGCGTTTTGACACACATCAGTTAACTTTTTATTTCTTATTTTTTTTCTGATCAGATTAGTTAGCATTTTATTGGGTTTGGGAAAAATTCTATTTTGTCTTGTATTTTCTTTAGTTTTTCATTTCATCAGTTCAGTAAACTTAGTTTGACTAAATTTGTTAACTCGATTTCAAGATTAGAAGTTCTTGCGAAATTCTAGCTGCAGTTTGTTTATATATTTTTTTTTCAGGCCAGTGATATCAAATTTCTTGGAAGTATTAATATCTTATGGGAAACACAGTAGTTTCACAGGTCTGACGATTCTGCTTGGTATAGGGTGAACAGAGAAGGGAAGAGCTATTTTCGTGGAACACTTTCTATCAATGTGCCCTCACCTCAGTATCTGAACTTCAGACTCCGGCACTAGTTATGGGTGTGAGAGAGGCTCGTGTAATCTGAAGCCCCGTTTTCTACCTCAGTGAAAATCGCTAATTATTAGGTCTTGCTAAGTAAAGCTCAAATCACTCGGCCTGGGGATTTAAAATGGTTCCAAACTATTTGCACCGCATTCTTTTATATTCAGTCTGCACTGAGAACCACATAAAATATTTATGTCTTTATAGTTCACCTATGAACACTTTCTAGTGATGGAAACTTTTCACACTCTGTTTTCCCAACATGCATTTTAATCATTGAGGCAGGCTTGTTTGTATCATAATAGCTATGCTACTTCTTCCACCTGTTGTAAATTTAAAATATAAATCACTGAAACTAAAGATACTGGCAAAACCGGTAATCCATCTGCATTTTCGCTTAATCGCTCATTAAGCCCGTCTATATATCACAAATATTGTAATATTAACCTACAGGCCCTTGTGTTTAGTGATGCATTTTATAGGTGATGTTATTCTAGCATTAGAACAAGCTCCAGGAAGTTTCGGGGCTTATTTGTATCAATAAAGGAAAAACAGAAATCAGGACAAAATAAGCAAAAACAGAGCTGGAAAGTTCTCTGCCAAGTAAAACGATGGAGCTGGTAACATTTGATGTATGAAGTCTTAAAAGTTACCTGTAACTGGGACAGACGCCAACTATTTTCAGTTGCACATAGTAGTTTTTGATCGCCAGTTTCCACAGAATAATCTGGCACATAGTTTAAACGTCAAAAGGTCAACATAGGATGAGTATCCTGCCCTGGCCTGCACTAATTTCCCTTAATGTCCATGCTTGCGCCATCCTTATTAGTGAGGAGGCCTGGGTGATGTCACAGCGAACAGGAGTTAATATATAAATAACATGCATAATACATTGTCATAAGAAGACACAGGACCTGAAATCTGTATAACTATTATTCATCACTCCTCCCCCACCACGAAAAGTCTATGTTGAGGGCTTACTACGTTTATCCACTCTTCTATGACTTCCATCCTAAAATACGTCCGTCCTATCTGCAGTTATTTTAATTGAACAGCTACTGATGGAAATCCTCAATAGAACTAACTGCAGGCACTGGACCAGAATGAGACAATCTATTTTCATTCTTTTACATGTATGGCAGGTCACCTTTGCTTTATTCTTCTTGCCTTGCTAAAGTCTTACCTACTACTTTCCAAATGTCTTCCTCAAAAAGTGGAAACAAGGGATAATTTGGATATGTGGAAATAAGGAGGACATATCCAAAACGGAGTAAGCGGCTCCCACAAGAGGAACACCTACCATCTTTACCAGGAATAAAAATGTAATACTTTCCACAGTAGAAATAGATGCTTCACTGAAACACTCCTTGTATGACGTAATCATAAAATCACAAAGCTATCCAGTCTTACTAAAAGGGCAATGCAGAAAACAAACTGATTGAGTTGTTTCTTCTTTCTGTGCTATGCCTTTCTACCAGGGTTTAACATTTTATCATAAAACCTTGCGTTGATTATAGTTATTAATTAAATATGGCCTGATGCTACAGCTTCTCAATTTCTGTTTACTGAATACGTCCAGTCAGGTAGAAAATCACATTTTTACTTGTGGTTAGTTACCTTGATCGTTGCGGTATGAAATTTCTCTCCCCAGTTCCTAGAGTCTATTAAACAGGTCTATCAGTCTGTCTTTATAAGACGAGACACACAAGGAGTAAAGGACATGGGAAGAAGCCACGTCTGACTATTTGCAGTTAGTCTTTTTTTTTTTTTTTTTTTTTTTTACTTATTATTAATTTTTTTTTAGGAAATTCTTTTGATTTACACTTTTTCATTTCTAACATAAGCATCATCAAAATGACATTTGTTTTCACCTCAGGATGGAAAAATGCATGCATGGTGGGATAAGATGAGACACCCGTTTACCAAAAATCATATTTAAGAGGATGACGACAGGTGATAAACTGAAAACTTTTGATTGATATGATTAAGCCTGGAGAAACTGGGTAGTCATTTGTGTTGCCTTGACTTGGTGAATAAGGCCCATAATCAGCTGAAAAAACATTAGGAGTTATGCCTTTCATTATATAAGCTGCGCTGCATTTTGCTTCTGTACTGTTCATATTTGTTCAAGGAGGAAAGAGAAGTCACGATTTACAGACACATGGCAGAGTGAATAATTTATTAGAAAGCTCTGCACTGGTATAGTTTAATTGAATGATCCTTATGTGCTCGTGAACCGTCTATGCTTTACTTGGGCAGGAGAGATGGTAACATAAACAACCAACCAAAAACTATTCAAAAGAAAAATGTTGCTATTATAATTTAGAGTAAATATTTTAGGGAGCCTTTAAAGTATATGATACATTCTTGGACACAGATACCAATGACACCTCTGGAGAAATTAGTTTGCAGTTGTAATTATACAAACACACCTTGCGATTGAACTAGCAGGAGATTTTTTTTTAACATTTTTGACACTTTCTGTGGGTACTCTGCAGACTCTTTTCAAATGCCTTTCTCTAGGTTTTTCCACCCAAACACTTTTTCATAACGTTTTGTTTTCATTTTCAGAGTTACGTCCTCGGTTACAAAGCAGTTCACGCTACAGCGCTTGAGCAAAAAGCGTGAGAGTATTCAGAGTCAATCCCGTGGTAACGCTGATAACACCGGAAACGGGGCCTCATTTAACAAGAGGTCGCTAATTGCGGCCTAATTACCGATCGTACAGCTGCGTCTGAATATGAGTATTTAAATCAAGGCGGGGGTGATGTAAACCAGCTGATTGCATGGACTGTAGTGCTGCACATAGACAGGCAGGCAGGCCATGTAATGAATCTCACAAAGGACACAGAGCTGTAGAGTAGACATTTTAGGGTCAGAATTTACCGCCTTGAAAAATAAAAAGAATAAGCTTGTTAATGCTGTTCACCTTTCCCCCAACTTTAAAAACATTATTTTTGTCAAAGTCTTATGAGTTACAGTTAGAAACAGAAAAATGAATCCAGTTTGCCCACCCATGCCATCTACTCTTCCTATTACCCCCCTAGAAATCCCATATAGCTATCTCAAGTTATCTTGAATTCAGTTACAGTTTTCGTTTGCATCACCTCCTTCCAGAAATTCACCACCCTTTCCATGAAGAAATATTTTCTCAGGTTACTTCTATCCCCTTTCACCTTTTAGTGCAGTGGACTTTGATCCTGGGGAACTGAGATTCTGTTGCTACTATTTGAGATTCTACATGGAATGTTAATGTTGTTATTCCACTAGCAACATTCCACCTAGAAGGCTGCCCTTGCAGATCAGCAACGCAGCCGCGCAGGCTTCTGTTTCTGTGAGTCTGACCTCCATCACGTCCTGCATGTATGTGCTGGACGTCAGACTCACAGAAACAGAAGCCTGCGACCACATTGCTGATCTGCAAGGGCAGGCTTCTAACATGGAATGTTGCTAGTGGAGGAGTAGCCTAGTGGGTATAGTACAGTGGACTTTGATCCTGGGGAACTGAATTCAATTCCCACTACAGCTCCTTATGACTCTGGGCAAGTCACTTAACCCTCCATTGCCCCTGGTACAAACCTGAATATATGTAAACACATTCCTGAACCTCCATTTCCCCAGCTGCAAAGGACTAAAATACAAATTAACATATGCATCCAGCTTTTCCTACATAAGCACACAGTTATGGAATGCACTACCACTCCCTGTGAAAAAAATGTGTGACCTAACCAACTTTCGGAAATCACTGAAGACCTGCCTGTTCAACAAGGCATATAGCAATAATCCATCCTAATTACCAGACGAAACCCAAGCCTGAACCGAATAAAACCTAACTCTCTATACTCGACTTCCAGAGCCTACTCTACCACAAATGAACTTTAACGCAATACCACTTTTATCTCTTATTCCGAATATGAACTCTTTATACTTGACTGCTTAATCTACTATGTCAATCATTATCTTTAATGTAATACCACTTGTATCTCTCACTCCGGAATGGCGATCGCCATGACGGAACAATGTAAGCCACATTGAGCCTGCAAAAAGGTGAGAAAATGTGGGATACAAATGCAGTAAACACATAAATAAATAAATAAACAAACTGCTTTGAATGTAGTTGCAAAAACCTCAGAAAGGCAGTATATCAAGTCCCATTTCCCTTTCATCCTATGCCTTCTGGTTCCAGAGCTTCCTTTCAGTTTAGAGAGATTCACTTCCTCTGCATTTCTGCTGGGTAAGTGTTTACATGTCTCTATCATATCTCCCCTCTCCTGCCTTTCTTCCAAAGTATACATAAGGAGATCTTTAAATCTGTCCCCCTGCGCTTTATAATGAAGACCACCGATCATTTTAGTAGCCACCCTCTGGGCCGGCTTCATCCTGTTTATATCTTTTTGAAGGTGCCGTCTCCAGACTTGCACACAATGTTCTAAATGAGGTCTCACCAGAGACATCGTCATCTCCTTTTTCCTACTGGCCATTCCTCTTGTTATGCAACCAAGCATCTTTCTAGCTGTTTCTATTGACGTTTCTACCTGTTTGGCCATCTTAAGATCATCGCATACGATTACACCCTCTTTCATGCACAAAAGTTCTTCACCCCCCTAAACATGACCCTGCATTTTTTTTAAACATTAAGTCTTAGCTGCCAAATTCTGGACCATTCGTCAAGTGTTTTAATCCAAAGAAGGAAGCTTCTTTTAATGGAGAAGTTAAGTAGGCTTCCTAGCTGGTTAGAGATGGCTGAGTGATAAGAAACTTAAAACTACAATTTCTATACATGGCATGGGACAAAATCAGAACTGGAGCAGCCTTTTTGGTTTACTTGAACTAAGTTGGCAACCCCGCTTAGAATCTCCTATCTAGATTGGGGCCATGCTTGAAGCAAAGTCTGAGTGTATTGTTCGCCTTATGTTCCACTTTCTGATTGGTGACTGATGTGTTTCTGTGCTAAATTAGCAACCCAAGAGGGTGTTCCATTGCTTGTGTGGATTAGTATTGCAGAATAATTTTCTTAGGTGATCAATGGCAACATGAAGGCACACAAATGGACAAAACCCGGACTGAATCAGCCTTTTTTTGGGTGACCTGGGATAAAATGGCAGTTTTATGCAAAAATGTCTGCAAGCTTTATCATCATAGTAGTAACATAGTAACACAGTAACATAGTAACATAGTAGATGACGGCAGAAAAAGACCTGCACGGTCCATCCAGTCTGCCCAACAAGATAAACTCATATGTGCTACTTTTTCTGTATACCTTACCTTGATTTGTGTCTGCCATTTTCAGGGCACAGACGGTAGAAGTCTGCCCAGCACTAGCCCCACCTCCCAACCACTAGCCCCGCCTCCGTCACCCAATCTCCACTAAGCTTCTGAGGATCCATTCCTTCTGAACAGGATTCCTTTATGTTTATCCCACGCATGTTTGAATTCTGTTACCGTTTTCATCTCTACCACCTCCCGTGGGAGGGCATTCCAAGTATCCACCACTCTCTCTGTGAAAAAATACTTCCTGACATTTTTCTTGAATCTGCCCCCCCCCCCCCCCTTCAATCTCATTTCATGTCCTCTAGTTCTACCGCCTTCACATCTCCAGAAAAGGTTCATTTGCGGATTAATACCTTTCAAATATATGAAAGGTATTTATATATTTGAAAGGTATTAATCTGCAAACGAACCTTCATCATCATCATCATTTCATTACTTTACTTTCCAATTAGGAAAGCAATGAAGCAAAAATGGCACAGTTTTAGGCTGGAAGCAGGAGTAGCAGAAACCTTTAACAAATGAGTCCTCAAACCCTTGGAAAAAGAGGACCTAAACCTGAAGGCCAGACACTTGTATCAAGGGTGACAGGCTTGTCCAGAGCTTGCCTTTAGCAGGGGGGAAGGTGTGGACCTCAGCCCCAATGTGGGACTCTGTGTCATGGTGGGGCCCAGCTGGGTCACGTTGGGGGCAGAAGAGGGGTTGGGGTTTGTGATGATGCAGGTGAGTCTCAGGAAGATTCCCTAGCCCAAACCTGCTCTGTCTGGAATCTAAAATTTGAATTGCCATGGGGAGGTCTCCTCCAATAGGACCCACCCCTGGGCTTTCTAAGATGGTCAAGGGCAGGTGGTACTTAAATTAGGACACCTCCAGGCTCAGGAAATGTCCTTCCTGCTCCTTGGAAGTGCCTGGTCTACCTGCCCCACCACCCATTTTCTTTGGGGTTGTTTCATTCACGGTTATTGTTTGATTTGTTTTTTTTGCTATTGTCACAGCTTGGGGGGTGCGGGGTACCTGAGCAAGGGTGCGTTCAAAGTAAGTCCTTTGAACAGGCCTCAATTTTTACCCAGCAGTGAAGACTGGGCCTAAGCACACAAGCTCAGGCCTGGAGGTCCAGGACTGGCCTTGCTCTTGCTGTTTGTAACTAAGGTGAACAGGGCTGCCGAGAGACTGGGCTGGGCCCGGGGCGAGGCTGCACCTGGGGCCCCGCTCCCCCGAGGTCGCCGCTCCCCCTCCCCCTGCCCCCTCCATCTGCCACTGGGCCAGGCCCCCTGCATTGAAATCACAGCGCCTCTCACCTCCGTGTGAAAGTGCTGCAGGCAGCAGATCGCTTCCCTTCGGGCCTCCTTCCCTCCCTGTATCCCGCCCTCATCTGACGTAACTTCCGTGAGGGCGGGACACAGGGAGGGAAGGAGACCCGAAGGGAAGCGGTCTGCTGCCCTACTGCATGCAGTGCTTTCACACGGAGGTGAGAGGTGCTGTGATTTCAATGCAGGGGGCCCAATTCGGTGGCAGACGGTTGACAATGGAGGGCGGGTGGGACTGCGATGCCGGGCCCCCTTTGGAGGCCTGGGGAATTTTGTCCCCCCTGCCCCGCTCTCGGCGGCCCTGAAGGCGAATGGCTCCATCTGGAGCCTGCCATTAATGAGGGGGTGAGCACCCCCCTCTAGTTGCCCGGGGAGTGTTGGGAGCGGTGTTTTGCAGGCACGTGGGCGTCAGGCTGGCAGGAAGAGGAAGCAGGGGTAACCTGAATAGATGGTGTTTTTTAACAAAAATGTTTGGGCAGGAGCTACCAACCATTCAGTGGCAGCTCCTGCTGGGAGGAGGGTGGCGAATGTAATTAGAGTTGGGGAGCTGCAGAGGTGGAGGAAGTCTTCTTGCTGGAGCTGAAGGAAGAAAATCCTGCCCAACCCTCCCTTCTCAAAAAAACCAAACAAAAAACAACAAAAAACCCCCAAACTACAGGTTATTGGTATATCTAGTTTTGTTTTATATCAGCAGTTGTCACAGCGTTGGGGAGGGGGGGGGGTACCCAAGCATAGGCCCTTCATGGAGGTCTTACCGTTCACCCGGCAGTGAATGGGAGGCCTTGGTTACTATGCCAAGCCTAGAGGTCTAGGTTTGGGGGGTTGGTTAACTTGCCCTTGCTGTATGGTGGGGCAAGGGGAAGTGGTATTTGGTAAGGTTTACTGCAGTCACCTTGCTGCAGATGGCAGGTATCCCAGTATCCTTTCTTGGTTGAATGCTAGCTCGAGTTACTGTTATACCACCAATAAAAGAAGCTGCGGCCTTGTTAAACCCAATAAAATGTTTTGTCTGTTAAAGAAAAAGGTTGTTTGGTGTTTAGTTATTATTGGGTGGGGGACAAGTCTCACACCCCTTGTTAATGGAAGTACACATCTTTATCTTTGTTAGTTTAAATAAAATTTTAAGATTGCTGGGGTTAAATTAATTTTCTCACCAATAAACAAAGCTGGCCTGCTTTATACCACTCTGATGTCTGTTTCCTAAGTTGAGTATGTTATTAGTTGAACTTTAATGTGGTAAGTGTCCAGAGGGGCTGCAGTGGTCTCACATCCCCCAATGAAGTTATTTAATATAGAATTTTACCTGAAGGATAGAGACTTGAAGAGATCCCATAGGTGTTTTAAACCAAAGAAGGAGATCTCTTTTCCTGGGGTGGAGGAGGAGGAGGAGGTCATATGAAAAGGATGGAAGGGTATTGTTTTAGGAGTAATCTGTTTCTATAGGGAACAACCTGTCAGTGGAAGTGGTGGAGCTGAGGACAGTCTCTGAATCCAGCACAACATGGGATAAACACAGAAGATCATTCTCTGAGGGAGATGAAATGGTGGAGATGGGCAGACTGGATAGGTTCTAGCTTTAGTTTTGTTTTGTTTTCTGCCTGCCTATCATATTGTCAGGTTCTATGTAGCTATTGCATATGGGAATAAATATTTTATTAGAAATGTTGTGTGCTTTACAGTTAGCCTAACTTTCTTAGAACGTGTGTGTTTCCCTCTGATGTGGACCTGATGTTTTGAATGTGATTTTCATGTTGCAATTATTGTCTCCTCTTTGTGTCATTTTCTTTAATCATTACGTATTTTGATTGTAAACGATATCAATTTTTTTTTAAACCTCATTTTAAAGAGCCTGTTTGCTCCAGATCTGTACAGAAAGTGTCAAGCCCTTGTGTTTGCTGACATTACGGAGTGAAAGTGTAGCTCCTGCAGGTTTCTCGGGAAGCCGGTGGCTAATGTTTCGCTTGTTTAAAAGAAAAAAAAAAAAACCCCGGGACGAGGTTGTCGGCAAGGTGTTTCCTTGATTATCTGGAGCTGCTGCCATTAAGGGACTCGGAATCCCTGCAACCCAGCAGGGCTTCTCCAAGTCAACGCTGGAAACAGCACGGCTCCCGCCTGCTTATCTGGCAGTCAATACAAAGAGACGGATGGAGAGCAGTGCCAGGTGCTGCCTTCCTTTCTAGCCAAGCTGCCCTGCTCTCCAGAAGCTGATCAGGCGTGAAGTAAAGTCTGCTTGGCCAGGCCTTCCTATGTATATATATGTACAAGCGGAGAGCACACTGCTCTCTAACCAGCCCTGGAGCCTCGCTCTCTGTTTGCCTTTTTAATCTTTGCAACTGTGCAGCTAGGAACAGCTTCAGTGTTTGCTTTCATGAACACCACAGCTAATACGTTAATAGAAAACTCAGACTTGATATCTATCTATCTATCTATCTATCTATCTATCCTAGGTGTGTGGATTTCCAGCCTCAAGGTCACGATATTAAGTTCTTTGATAACAAAGGACTTGCCCCTCCTTCTAATGCAAAGCAAGATGGTTCGATCTGTGCTTTGTATATCATTTTCATTCCAGTTTTACAGTACATTATTAGTTTCATCTTTTTCAACGTTAATAGGCTGCTGACGTGGTGGTGGAGAATTCCACTCAACTTTAAACCTCTGGAGACAAGATAAATAATAATGAAACAAGCTCCCACACACAATACAAGGGAAACGTATAAATAGAGAATATTTTAGCTGTCAGAAAACTGGAGTTGTGTATGAACTCATTAGACTAACAGCTAGAAGAAATATTGCAACATTTCTTGTCTGTTTTTCTCAGGTAGATAATTGTGCTTCGGTACACCTGTTTTAGCTACTAAACTCAACACCTGCCGGATGAAACCAAAGCTAAAAGGAAACAAATGGCATGTTGAGGAAAGTCCTTTAAAATCTACATTTTGTGTTCACTCTAAAGTCTAAAACGTCCTACTGAAAAAAAAAAAAAATCTAGCGAGTTGAGCTTTAATGAAGAGTCTTGCAGGGTAAGATGCTTTATTCATTGCTTTGATGTAGGAAATACTTGGAAAAAATGCAGGGCCTCTCTAATTACATGTAGTGTTAATAAATGCTGTTTGATTTTCATAATAAATGATTTTTACAGGATGTCACTAATCCATATGCTTACAGACACTGTCATAAGCTTAATTCTCCACCCAGGCAGAACCCAAGCAGCAATAATCACCACATACACCGGAACTATTTGTTTCTGAAGTATCCAAAAGTAGCCAGGGTAAAGTGTGGAAAAGCAAATGGAGTCCTGCAGGAACAGAAACATTTAGAACTGAGGGAATAGGGCGTTATGAAATAATTATCCTTTCAAACCTTGTGCTTCCCCACTCAGACAATAGCTTTCATATTCACCTCCCTTTGATGTTTCTTTTTAAAATTATTAAAATTTGCTGCAAATATGAAGACTGCTTTTAAATGCAATTTATATATTGTCCTTGGTTATTTTGGCAATCTATTCAGTTCATTAATTTCTAACTCAGTGAAAAATAGTTTCTATAATAACTTGGCAAGATTTTCATAACCTCATCTAATGTATATTTGAATTTAAGTGGTTCATAATCTAAGAGAGCGTTTCAATATCCCTTGCAGTAAATATAATATAAATGATCCTACGAAACTCTGCGGTTTTGGTGTTTTAAGTCGCTCTTTTTAGACTCGGGGCACTCGTTCTTTAAATGGATACCAAAGTCAGCAAGACGTTTAGGAAAAGAAAATATTTGCTTTATTGGAACCTGTAATGTTTCAGCTGGTTTTGCTGCGCAAAATGTAGCAGCAAAAGTTGTCTTGCAGCTTAGAAAATTTCATTACAACCATCAGAGAGCTCTTATACAAAACGTTGGCTTTGTGTGTGCTTTTTTTTTTTTAAACAAAACCAAACAAAAAACTATTAATCTAACCAAACATTTATTTTTGCCTGGAATCTCGTCCGGTTTCTTCTGATTAAAATCTTGCAGAATGTTTGATTTCTGTCTCTTTCCTCATTTCGGTTTTAGAGACATTAGTTGAATTCCTTGAGGGTGACTGGATGCAGCTCGCTCTAAGTCGACAGGCACGTCCTGGATGTTAGAAATTCACTTTCGCTCTACGTGACAAGGCGAGTTCGATCTACGATTGTATTTGAAAGCGCAGGGAGCGGAAAGATCCTTCCATCATTAAAACCTCTGCCTCGTTCAGCAAAATAATAAGATATTTCATTTGCACACAAGCGCTCATAAAAATTCTGTTCGGATTAACTCTTTTAAATAATAATACGAGGGGATGCTGCATAATTCAAATGGAGGTTTCTGAGGTATTGCACTCACCCTCCCTTACTGCAACCAAAACAGCCCCGTTCGTGTGATCAAGCTGACTTTTTATTTTAAATCTTGAATAAGATGTGAGTTGCAACAAGGGGATTTGCACTTACTCTATGACCCTTATAATTGGATTAAATATTGACTGAAATCTACAAAAACAGTCCAAGATTGACACCTGCCAACTGGACTCGCTTATGATTGATTGTGATGCTTCGTGCTGGCAACAATAATGAACTAAATTGTACGGATAAAACGGGATATTTGTCATTTCGCTCTATGAGGAGAAGTCAATATGCACTGACAGAGAAGAACAGGAGGTAAACTAGAGAACTAAGGAAGGACGGTGGACATTGAGAAGACAAAAGATAACTTGTAACAACCTTGATAACGTCACAACTTTTCATGTAATACATACACTGCTGTTACATTTCGATTCAAGGAGACCTGAGACATGAACGTGTATGATTTAAGTTTTTATATGGATCCTTTATTTATCTAGGAATATGGTCTAGCTTGCTTGTCCTATTGCACCTGTAATCACGAGTAAAGATGCCTCATAACCTGCAGCAGCAGTGAATAACTAAATATTGAGCGATTTGCACTATAGTTCAGACTCCAACACGACAGAGCAACGCTTCAGGTTCTTCTGGTGAGAACGCGCATCTCTAGTTATAAAATCCTGCGTTACAAAATACTCACGTCGAGCGAGAGTTCCCTCATTGTCCTAGAGCTGTTATCTGAACTTTCTTGTAATCCTTGGCTATAATACCACTATAGCTTCTTGGATGAGGAAAAAGAATGACATTTGTTTTTGAAGGTACTTCATTTCGACTATGTAGTATCAACACTGCACCTAACTAAAGACTTTTCCCAGATCTATGTGAGGATTGTTGCATTAGATACTATTTTCACTTTCATTAGCGTTTTTTACAGAACTACATCATTATAAATTGTGTGTGTGTGTGTGTGTGTGTGTAGGAGTGTGGAAAGGGGTAGGGGTAGGGGCGTGTCTGCACCCAAAGCATCCCGAGACATTGTGTGGATCAACTATGTGCTTCATTGCAAGCTCGTTTATGTCACATCCCACCTTCAACCAGGATGTCATTTCCACTTTTTTTTTTTTAGAAAAACATGATTTTTTTTGTAGGTAATAAAGAGGTTTCTGTTAAGCGCGGGGAATTGTTTCCAGCTCATCATGCTAAGAGTGGTTAACAGAAGCTATATCAAGTCCCAGTTAAATAAAGCTGGATGCGATTATCTTACAAGAATACCTCAGTTAGACGTTTTGCACTTTTCCGTTGTCTGTTATAGACCATTGAAATAGTGTAACTTTTCTAAGAAGGTCTGACATTTTCTCAGGTACATGAAAATGCTTTGAAAGCACAAATATTAATTTTATAAAGACCCACTAACATTTACGTTTTCTACTAGGTCTTTTTTTTCTGCAGATCAAACATTTTGTCTGTTTCAAATAACTTATATTGAAAAACAGGTTTCAGTTTACAATAAATATACTTCCACGGAAGATTCTATGTGCACTTGGAAATGATATAAAATTAAAACTATTGTGTTAAATTATGTTTTGTGATTTTTTTTAAGTCGTCTGGCAGGTGTGCGCCTCACCAGCAAATCACAGTTTTCCTCTCATGCAGTTTTGCCTTTCTAGGACGTAATTTAATAGCTGGAGCACATACTGTATAAATACCGAACTTAGAAATTTACCAATAATTTTGAGGGGTGGCTTTAAAAAAAAAAAAATTCTTATAGAAGGTATTTCTACACCACATACTATAAACATATTTATCATATTTCATCGAATATAAGCCCTCACAGAAATTCTGTTATTGAAAGATAAGGAAGGTTGGAGATCTCCAAGTGTTAAGTAAATAGGAAATTGCATTTGAACCCTCTAGAATGATCCCAAACATTTCTTTTTTACAGAGGGGTAACGTAGAAAGTATCAATCCGTACCTTTTACTGAGAGCCCTAGATTCAACTTTTCAAAGTTATCAATTCAACTTTTATAATGCTGGTGCTGGTTAGGGCTAAAAGGTGCCAGACAATATTTCACAGTGTACACATTTTTCTGTATTTAAACTGCAATTAGTTTTACTTGTTTCTATTTTCACTCATCCAGATATATTAAAAATACATCTTCAAAGTATCTTGCCACAAATAACCCATCTGGAAGTTTGTAAAAGCACAGCTATTTTAGATAATGAAATATACTAGTCAACACTATTCTTTCTGGGGTCTTATCTCCATCTGCAAATTAAATATTCCTGCAGGAAAATAATAAGCCACTTCCAGGATACTTATATATGATCTTAACCGGGTTTTTTTTTTTGACAATATATGGAGGAGTAGCTTAGTGGTTAAAGCACTGGGCTTGATACCCAGCCTCCTGACGCCATTTCCCTGACTTACATTTCTTGCATTCAGAATTCAATGCATCCTGGTCAAGGGGGCAACTCTTTCTGTGTTACTTTGCCAACCCATGTTGCTTTTGAGCCCAGAAGCGATCTGGTATGATTTTCAGCACAAGATGATCCATAAGTGAAAAGTGAAATAATATGAATTATGCTTCTGGGAGTATATCTTAAAACACCTCTAAATCTGGAAAGAGCTACCTTAAGATTACCAGACAATATTGATGTCATGGCTCCTTTAGCAGTATTTCGTTTTATTTTATATTAAACATTGAATCTAAGATTCCACTTTCAGAAAACAAATGCCCAAGAACTACTTAGATATGTAAACTTTAATCAAAAATTTCAGAAAACTAAAGCTCAAATTGAAAAAATTTAACCTAATGTGGTACAACAACTTTTCTGTTTGGCCCTGGCACAACTTAAGTCTTTCTTCTAAATGAAATGCTGAAAGTAATTTGAATCCTTGTAAAGAAAAATCAAGTTACATCGAATTAGTTTTAGCCTACTTGAGCTCCCCAGTGACTGCATCTATTAACATTATAATCTCAAACACCGTTTTTTATGTAACACTATTGTTAGTAAATCAACTCCTCAAGTCCACAGAGACGCTGACCCCTGACAATTCAGTGAAAGTGTAATTATCTCCCCGAATCTTGGACAGATTTAAGAGATTACATTTCAACTAAATCTATATCAATGCTAATTTTTCCAGACTCCAGGTGCCAGACACTTGGAAAGAATGTGCTTCTGCCCAGCAGAATGGCTTGCTGTGTGGAAGGCCAAAAGAAATGAACCCCTACATAAAATTATACCTATTTTTTCTACAAAACCTGGTCCCTATATAGCAAAGTTAAACAAAGCTGCTATGCTAAATTAGCGTAAAATAAAAGGTCGTTTAATGCTCCGTTACAGTCAACTGGTGTATATTGGATGGCTAATTATCTATCCGAATTACAGAGAAAAGGACAAATGATTCGTTATAAGAAGGTGTTAAAAGCTGCAACAAAAGGACATTTCACAAATATAATATCTGAGGGGCACAAAATTATTCTTTAGAAGCTTTTCACCTGTCTGGGCCTGTGTCCGCCAAGGGTAGGCATTGGATAAGGTCTGCATTATTTGGTTTGGAAAGATACTATTTGGGAAAGCTCAGTCTAAAGTACCATTTACATGATTTTCTAGCCAGAAATTATTTCCAATCAGATAACAAGAAGAATACCAACAGGCAGTTCATATCAAAACACTTAAAGATACAAAGGGAGCCTAATGCCACTGCTATTTAAGACTTGCATGATTAGTACATGAAAACACTGGCGGTATGAAAATGTGTCTAATAAGAAAATAAGCCCACACCATCAAAGAGAAACAAGGTTTTGAAACTGTTGAAAAAAGACTGAATTACATGCTCTTTTTATATAGTCAGGCTATGACTCATCTTTGTGAGCCGTGAGTAAAGTGTCAAAGAGCAAAATGTACTGCCGTGTACATGGTACGGATAAAGCCCTTTGAGAAAGAATAATAAGCACAAAAATGGACCATTAGATGTCTCTATAAATCAGAAGAAACCATTGGGTACACCTCAACATTATGCGTTTTCTGACTTCTCTACCTGGGAAAGTAAAATTATATTACCGGAGTTCTTCCTTGTAATGACCGAAACCAGTGCCCTTTGTTCTGGTTCTTGAGAAATTATGTCATATTGAATAAAATATTGTGCTCACTGAAATATTTGTTCAGTTATGAGCCAGAAGTTGCCTCTATATTTCTCCAAGTAAAAATACAGCCAAACCAGAACGTGTCTGTTCATGCTCCTTAACATTAAAGCAAAACACATGACCAATTTTTTCGATATGGATTATAAATTGATGGAATGATAATGCCACATTTGAGTAAATGAAAGTATGCAAAAAAAAAAATCCCACAAAGTAAATCATGCAGGAAGAACAAGAAACCATGTGGAAAATGGGCCCCCAGAGCAGCAAGAATCCACCTTTCTTTTTCTTTTGACAACTGCTGTCTTAAAAACACTAGCTTGAAGGTAATTGAAATCATTACAGTTCATGAACAAACAAGGAAATCTTAGTAATACGACAAAATTTGACTTTTTTTTATTACACTGCTGCTTGATTTTATACCTAGTGTCCCTAGAAATTTTGTGCTAATACATAATTCAATGTATTATTCATTTTTGGTATTACTTTTCAATAATAATCTCTGAAACTTCAAGGTGTATGTAGATAACATGAAGCCTACTGCCGCTTGGTCAATTTTATCGAACTTTTTTGCTGGGAACATTTTGCATTGCTGAGGTCTACAGAAAGTCTAAAATTTTGCAGCCTAAAAAATGTATTTATTATTGAGATATTATATTAATATTTTAGCGAAAATATCAACACTTTGTAGGGGTAAATGATTCTAATCCGACAAACTGCGTTCCGCAAATCTTCCAGAAATGATTTAAAAATAATCAATTTATATTACAGTTCATTCAGAGTATCACATCGCCTGTTTTCTAGTATATATGAAAATAATCTTTTTGTTTTAATAATTTAAGAAGTAAATTTTGGAAACTGTGTTTACATCTGTTTTCTACAGTCATATTATTTGGATAATTTGGGCTCTTTTAAATAAATAAAATAATCGCTTAAAGCGTGCTAGAAAGGAATTCTTTTGAAGGAAAAGGTTTTTGGTTTTTTTTGTCGAGACCAAATGATAGTCATATAAACCTCATCTGCGTTTCACAATAATAAATGGGGAAAAACATGATTAAGCATAGAGATCTAAAACTCTGATACTCTATATATCGCAGATTCTAAAACATCAATAATTACAATATTTAAATAGAAATTATATGCAATCTTCTTAACAGATTTCTGTAAAAATGTTTACGTTTTATCAAAGATATTATGAATAATATATGTGTCTTAAATAGGAACGTACTAATACTCGTTGATACTATTGGAAATAGAAACATTACTTTTATATATGTGTCGATTGGGTATATTAACTTGCTCTAGATATCATTATTATTCGCTATAGGTCTCATTTCCGAGTTTGCATGGAAAATGTTGGTCTGGCTTTCCTCCATTCTAATCAGTGTTAGGATGGACCTCATACATCCGCAGCGCAGCTATAGTTAAAAAAAAAAAGAAAAAGAAAAGACCATCTGTAATGGTCTTTCTATAGATCTTCCTTTAATTATGGTTTTAATTAAAGATAGTTCAAGGCATTGGACCACATGAAGGGCAGTAATTACAAATTAGATTACAAACCCAACAGATGCAGCTCTCTGCTGGGAGAAAGGTACTGGAATACAATTTGTCCAAAGTTTAGGGGCTAAACTAATCCACTGTCTTGAGAACAGCAGCATATTTTTATTATGCAGACTCGAGGCAGGATTTAAGTTCTCTGTCATGACTGTTTTCATATTTCTTTGACATGTAATGAATTGGAGGCAGCTGCAAGCCTTTGTCACAGGAGAGAAGACCCGTCACAATATATTAGCTTGACGGCGTAACTGGAAGATGAGAGGGGTTGACATATGACAGTAAAGCACATGACGAAAAAATAAAGGATGCAAAAAATTAAAGATACACATTTTAAAGAATGACTCTTTAAAAATTAACACAAGTATTTTTAATTACTTTAATTGGCTTCAGGGACAAAATCTGTTGTCTTTTCCAGAAGCAAATGATGGGTTTATGCTATTTATATCATATTAATAAAATATCACATAAAAACGAATTATTTCCTTAAAAAATAAACGGATATGTTTTTAAAACCATACCCTCTTACACGATTCAATGTGTTCCCCATTACTGGTTCCCCATTACTGGACTTATTTTACAAAGCACCCTTTTGGGATACGATGTCAGCTCTGTAGGTATGCACAATTTGTACTCACTCAAAGTCTGTTTCGCAAGCAATTAAAAACAGGTTTCACATTTTGGTTTACCTAACCATGTATAAAAGACTTACACAGCAAAATGTAAAAAAAAAACAACCGGTATCTGGCTCGATACAGCAGTTCATTATAAACTCGTGTGGGCTACTATGGACAATCTGCTGGTAGCCTGTTTCCGGAGGCGGGGTGGCAAGCAGAAAGCTTCAAAATTAAGATCAGGTTTGTTAGACAACTAGAACAGGAAGTATCTGTTTTAAATTAAGCTTTCTGCAGTCCTGTCCCCGAACTACTGAGCAGGTTTGGACGAGGCGGCGGGAGTAGTAAAGTGATGTGATGAACCCGGCCAGAAGCAGGTCGGCACAAGGACGGAACTGCCTCCATGTCAGAGTTTGGCTTCTGCTCCCTTTGCAATCATTCCAAAATCAGAAGACGACTGATTACTCTGCAGAGGAATGGTTGAACGATGTATTTACTGTCATTTAAAAGTAATTGCTATAAATCCACACATTTCTACGCGGCTCACATTTGCTTGACTATGCAGGTGGGAAAAGTGGATTTGTCAAGAAGTCAACTCATCTAGGGCTATACTGCATACGAATCTTTAAACTTTTTATAAGCCTGGGGACCTTGTTTCTTCTTTAATATTGTAATTGTAAGCCACATATTGAAGTTAATTTTAAAAGGCTTAGGAAACATTTTCACCTAAAAAACACAAATTTATATGTGTAAATCAGCATATGCATGAAGCGATTATATATATAAAAAGGCCCTATTTATATGAAACAGCAGAATGCATAGGGAAAGGATGTGTGTTTTGCGTTGGCTTTTAAAATATACGTGTATCATGTATTCTATTTTACAATTGCAACGCATAAGAGCCATTTTATACATATAAATGCAGAAAAAGAAGCAGTCTAACAGGGGAGCAACACCTGGTACTACATAAATGCATGTGCCATGATTTGGTAAGCAGCTGTCACATAGACATTCTGTGCCACCACTTACATGCATAAAAGGCCAGTAATTAAGGAACTTTCTTCTAAAAGTCACTCTTTGTGGTGTGGATGGATGCAGATTCTCCAGGTCCTAGGTCTGAACTTCAGTAAGGTTATGAATG
Source organism: Microcaecilia unicolor (assembly GCF_901765095.1). Taxonomy (NCBI): domain Eukaryota; kingdom Metazoa; phylum Chordata; class Amphibia; order Gymnophiona; family Siphonopidae; genus Microcaecilia; species Microcaecilia unicolor. The sequence continues at coordinate 140,852,384 of NC_044034.1, read as the reverse complement.
ATGTTGAGCAAGCATAATGCAGGCAGGTGAGACTTTACCCATACTGAAGTTCCAAAATGTACCTGTATCTTCAGCAGCATAATAAATGTAGTTTTAAATGGGTGAACTTAAAGAAAAGCTGTGCTGAGTCAGACAAAGATCTATCAAAGCCAGGCCAGAATCCTGTCTCTGACAGTGGCCAGTCCAGCTCACAAGTAGCCAACAGATCCCAAAATACATTTCCCCGAGCTCATTTCCAGGAATGAGCAATGGCTTTCCCAAATCCAACTAGGCACTACATTTTTTATGGCCTTTTCCTCTAGGAACTTGTCTAGTCCTCTTTCAAATGTTAGTCACCTTAACTCCATCCTCTGGCAACAAATTCTAAATAACAAAAACATTTCACAATTTGTTTGCAATCCACTGCTCATTAGTTAACTGGAGTGCCCTCTTGTTTTTGTGCTATTTGGCAGTTTAAATAACTGTTCCCTCTTTGTCATTCCCACCCATAATTGTATAAACTTTGATTATCCCCTCTGTCAACTTTTCTTCAAGTTGAAAAGCCCTAACCTGTATAACCCTTCCTCCTGAGGGAGGTGTTCCTTCCCCTTTACCCATTATAGCTATGCAAAGTTTATTTATTTAGATTTTGCTCACACCTTTTTAAGTAGTAGCTCAAGGTGAGTTACATTCAGGTACACTGGATATTTCTCTGTCCCAGGAGGGCTCACAATCTGTTTGTACCTGAGACAATGTAGGGTTAAGTGACTTGCCCAAGATCACAAGGAGCAGCAGTGGGATTTGAACCAGCCACCTCTGGATTGCAAGACCACTGCTCTAACCACTAGGCCACTCCTTAAGTTATACCCTTATGCTATAAGTTGATGCCTAATATTAGGTGTGAAGTGCAGATGTACTTTTATAGTATAGCAGCGGTTATGTGTGTTGGATGCACTAATAATTGACATTTACCCATGTAAGTGCTATAAAGAATGCGCCAGAGTCACTTAGGGCCAATTCTATACATGACGCCTTAACAATCGATGTTGAAAAACCATGAGGTTAGCGTGACTCTATAAACTACACCTAAAGTTAGGTATAGTTTATAGACTATGCCTACGTGCTGTTCTTGCAACTAAAATTTAGGTTACCTAAAACCAGGCCTAGATACCTGCACCTAAGTTAGGCACAGATTGGGTATATTCCATAATAGTGCACATAGTTTTTTTGAAATGCCCACAACCCGCCCATTCCACACCTATGGCCACACCCCCTTTTTGACTGCGCACATGAGAATTTACATACACTGCATTATAGAACTTTCTTAGAAAGTTGTGCGTGTAAATTCTAATTAAAACCAATTAGTGCTGCTAATTGGTTGTTAAGTACTAGCTATCAGTGCTGATTGGCTTGTTAATCAATTAAGTTGTGCGCACAATTTGGCCATGTGGCACAACGTAAAGTGTTATATATATAATTTGTGGGGTAGCGCATAACTGGGAGGGGGCAAACCATGGGCATATCACCAAGTGACACACACAACTTATAGAAAACTATCAGTTGCATGGACTGCATGATACACTTAGCACAGCACCTTATACTTACAATTGAACAACGTGGCTTTGCGCTAGTATTCTGTAATGACTTAGACATGGTGTTATAGAATGGGCGCTAAGCACACCCCATTGTGGAACCCTGTATCTTGGCATCAAGCTAGAGAATTACCCCCATAATCTGTAATGGTAGCCACAAAGTGGGTGTAGATATGAATCAATTTTATGATTGTATTTTTACTGTTTTTGTTAGTGCAGTTTGTATCACGTTATGTTTTAATATTCCAAGGTCAAATTGCGGAATATAGATGTAAAAGTAAAATACATATACATATAATTACAGAAACACAGTTATTATTATGTAAGCAAAAAAGATCTCTCTATTAGGAGGAAACCAAAAAAACAAACTATTTATAATAGAAGGTTTTTGTATCGCCGATGATGATGACGAAGTTTTAGCCCCTGTTCTGTCTTTAGTACAGTAAAGGGTTGTCTTGAGGCGTTTTCCTCCTAATAGAGAGATCTTTTTGCTTACGTAATAATAACTGTGTTTCTGTAATTATATGTATTGATATTTAAAAGTGGAAACCTGTTCCCCTATATTACCTTAAAGTAAAATACATGTCAATCACATCTTTGCTTCTGATTTTTTTTTAAAGGTTGGAATAATTCCTCCAGTCTGAGAATGTGGTAAAAGCAGTTAGCATAGCAGGGTTTAAAAAAGATTTGGATGCTTTTCTAAAAAAAAAAAATCCATAAGCCATTATTAAGATGGAATTGAGAAAATCCACTTCTTATTTCTAGGAAAAGCAGCATAAAATATGATTTACTCTTTTGGGATATTGCCACATACTTGTGCCCTGGAGTGGCTACTGTTGGAAACAGGATACTGGGCTTGATGGACCTTCGGTCTGTCCCAGTATCCCATTATGGCAACGCTTATGTTCTTACTCAATTTAAGTTGCTTTTACCTTGATTAATTCCACCTACAATCCACTTGGTTTAGTTCTTCCCAATCAGTCATCCTGTTATAGCTCTAAGGGGCTCTTTCTAAGCAGTTAATGCATGAATCAGCATGTGGTAACCATTACTGCACTGGCATAACAGGTAGCCCTAATTCACATGCTAACTGTATGCCATATTATGGGGTAGAAAATGGGTAGATTATGAGTGGGGAATGCATGTGGACTAGCAAATGCTAGTTACCACAAGCAGTCAATTATTTATTTATTTGGATTTTGCTCACACCTTTTTCAGTAGTAGCTCAAGGTGAGTTACATTCAGGTACACTGGGCATTTCTCTGTCCCTGGAGGGCTCACAATCTAATTTTGTACCTGAGGCAATGGAGGGTTAAGTGACTTGCCCAAGATCACAAGAAACAGTAGTGATTTGAACCGGGCACCTCTGGATGTCAAGACTGGTGCTCTAACCGCTAGGCTACTCCTGTATAAAAACATGCTGGGAATGGTCTAAGTAGCTCACAGGCTTTGCATTACCACATATTAAGTTTTGCACCTAGCATGCAGTAAAGTATTTTTCTGTCTGGTAACTATATGAGAAGATTTTGGGGTTACCTACTATTTAGCACACACGGTGGAGGCTTGTGTATGCGATAAGCATAATGGGAGCTATGCTGGCAGAAGTTTAGCTACCAGTAGGGTCACCCAAGCCAGACAGGTCATAGTTGAAGAGACAAACTGAGGCCCCGATGCTCAAAACTTTGGCACTGAAATGAACAGCACAGGAGAAATAGCGTCAGAACAGCGCAGCAGAGCACCTCCCTAATGCTTAGTGCTAATGAGATGCAAACATAGGTGTGCTGTTAGCGCTGAGCATTAGGAAGTTGTGCAGAAGTTAATGGGGAGGATGGTGCCTGGTGCATGCACTCAAGAGTTGTGCGTTAAGCACAGCTCTGAGCACATGCCCAGAATGTCAGAGGGGGGAGGAAGGAAGGTGGAGGAGGAAGAAGTGCTGGTTGCTCAGTTCTGGACTTTTAAGGCAGCAGCTCCCACGCTTTTCATGAGCACCGCGAGATGCATGAACTGCCCAGGCTGCCAACACTGACCCACTGCTGCTGAGCTTTAAAGACTGGGGAGGGGAATTTCTATATGGATCAGTGCAAAGGAAAAAAAACCGCATGAGTCAAACATGGATCTGGGCACACAAAGATAGAGACTTAGCTGCTGCTTCGCCTGCTCTAGGTGCAGCAGGGAGAAACAAAGGATTCATGCAGCTGTGTGGCGGTGAGCAGCAGAGAGAGGGGAGCAAAGGCGTAAGGTTTATAGCGGTAAGGGCCCCCTTCTTCAGAGCGCTGTACTCTGAGCATAGGAGAGGAATAGGAAATGACCTCATTAGCATACATTAGCATTCTCATTGCACTATTCTTCTTCATGTTCATTTATTTCCGTGCTCTGAGCCTCTGAATATTTTGCAGTAGTAAATGGAGGTGGTAGTCTAAAGGCTTCTAGTGCCTGTGTTTATTTCTAAATGTGGTCCAACAATTCATTACCCATGGTGAACGCCAAGGAGCTCATCCATACCCAATCAACAGTTGCCCCTTGTCAACAAGGGCTGATCCAGATGCTACGGCTCCTGGACATCACGCAACAAATGGGCTACAGCCAGGGCTCAGCCTTCTCTGTTATGCAACCAGGGCAGGCAGCTGGAAAGATACTGGAAGAAAAGTGAAAACAGAAAAAATAGTCAACTTGGAAAATCAATCGATTATGGAATGTTATTAGCTATCAGAACCATCAGCAAGGGATTTCAAAAGCATATGTATCAAATTTGGAATGCCTTGTATAGTATAGACTAATGGCTAATGGGTAAAGATAGGGTCATTCTTCAAAACCAGTTCTTCTCTGAGAGAAGTGGAAGCCTTGGCATATGGAGCAACATTCTGAGTCATTTACTTAGTCCTCATTTAGAGTGAGTGGACAAAGCTGAAAAACAAGAAGAAAAATTACTCTGCTGTACACGAACTTCAAGTAAAACATGAATCAGAAAGTGACCAACAAAGATCAAATAAAAGAAGTACAAGAATACAATTACCAACAGTAAAGCAGGGGCAAAAGAAAAATTTAGCTGAAGCTCTACATAATATCAATGCTACAATAGAAATAGTCCCCATGGAAACAATTCTGCTGCCCTTGTTGCCATAAAGGAACTAGGATATGAAATAAAGAAATCAAAATAATTTAGAAAAGGAAAACCAGAATGGAAAATCTGCTTAGAATAGAAAATAAAAAAGCTCTGGGCCAGACTTCACATTTTGGGTGGGCCTATGGGAAAATGGGTGGGCCTGCCCCTCCCCTGGCATCCCCCAATATAACTTAAAACATTAAATACCTGAACTACTTGGGATTCCCAAGCCTCATCAGCTGAAGATCTCCTTGAAGGTACCCAGAACTCCATCCAACACAGCTCAACAGTTAGTAGCAGCTTTCCTGAGCTGCCTGATGCCAGCGCATAGCACATACTCAATTTTCATGTGCTATCGATGGCCTCCTGGAAAACAAATCTGCTGGTAAAGGGAGAGAAGAGCAAGGTGAAGTCAAGATCAAACAAGGAATATTGAAAGGAGATTCACAATGACCCCTGCTATTTGTACTGTGATGCGATGAAGCTATAAAGTAGTAAATTTAAAACGAATCAGAGAAATGTTTTCTTCACTCAAAGTAAAGCAAAGCAAAACAAAAACCAAACACCTTCTTTCCACCCTTCTCCCCACCACCAATGACCTAATACTGTATGGCAAATCAAAAGGTAAGACTGAATCTTTATTCAATATGGGTCATATCTCTAGTGAAGACACAGGAATGAAATTTGGCTTAGACAATTTGCAACATTGGCAATTAAAGGTGGCAAAAATGATAGAATATGGTTTACAGCTAATGAATGGAAGTCTCATTACACAACTGGCGCCAGAAGAATATAAAAATATCTAGGATTATTAGAAGCCTCAGATCAAAATGAACAGTAGTATATGAATACGGTATATCAAACATGTTTGAAAAATTCTAAAGTGAAAGTTAAGTGGAGGTGATGAAATTAAAGCTATTAATACTTGGACAATTCCAGTCATCAGATATCCTGCTGGAATTGTAGACTGGACACAAGCTGATAAACGTGTTCGAAGAACCAGCACATTGATTACAAGTGGCATTGATGGATTATATACACCAAGAATTAAAGGAGACAGAGGCCTGTCACAAGTGAGGCAAAGTGTGGAAGAAAAAAAAAACACAGCCTGAATGACCCTGGGACCTTTTTACTAAAATAAGTTAGAAAATGGGCTTAGCATGTTTTAATGTGGGACTTTACTGCATGGTAAGCCCATTTTTAATGCTACTGTAAAATAAGGATTGTCTCTCTTTGCAGGTCTCTTGCTAATTTTTCCATTAGTGCGCAAGACTTGCGAAAACATTAATGCTAGAACACTCATCAGTGCTCTGTGCTCCTGTGTTAACTCTACGTTAACCAGTTAGCAAAAGGTAATCGGAATGCATTAGCTGGCTAATGCACACCCCATTCCAACACCAAGATGTGTTACAAGAAATGATTTATCTTGGAGAAAAGAGCTCGAGAGCACTCGCTACTGTTTATAATTTAAGAGCAGGTGAACAAGGAAGGATACCCTACACAGAAAGTAGAGAAGGGGCATAGGACAACCAAAGCAAGGGGGACTCCAGAGGTGGATAAGTAAAAGTCTTTATTGCCAGATACAATGGACCCCATTCCAAAAATAGTTTAAAAATTCTTTAATCCATGCTTGGTGCATGAAAAAGAGGAAATTACCACAAAACACTTGAACATGTTTTGCAGTGTTTTCCCATGTGCTAAGCACATGTTAGAGCTTAACACCCTTTAGTAAAAGAGTCCCCAAAAAGCAAAGAGCCCATGTTAACATCAGAATCAAAAATAGAAAATAAAAAGCAAGACAGGTCACTGCATGGCTAATACATAAAAGACATTGATGGAAAATGTGAGAAAAATCTATCATGGCACTGGTTAAAAATTGTAGCTTTGTAAAGAGAAATTGAAGGAATTGACCTTGGTAGCCCAAGAAGAAACAGTACAAACAAATGCAATGAAAGCTAAGATTAAAATATTCAAGTGACAGCAAATACCAATTATGCAAAGTGAAAGATGAAACTGTAGATGACTAATCAGTGCCTGGAGCACAATAACCCAAACCAGCTAAAATGCTATGATCGAGTGGCTATATGAAGCACTGGAATCTCTACAAAAAGTCTGCAATCACCTACTGGGATCATATCGCAGAAAAGATTATAGAAAACAAGCAGGTGAAGATCTTGTGGGACTTTAAAATAGAAACTGACAGGTATTTGGGGATAATTGTATAAAAGAGATTCTAACATTCCTGTGCCAATCATGCATGTAAATGTTTAGAAGAATGACTTTTATGTGCACAAACATGCATAATGCAAAAAACCCACTGAAGCACTATTCTGTAAATATATAGGAATATAATGGCTGGAGTCCCAGTTATATCCAGTAGAAATCCACCTAAGTGGAGAACTCTGAAATTCCATGGGATATAGTAACAGCAGAAAACAAGTGGGAAATCGACCGTGGACTCCAGAAACGAGAGGGACAATACCTTGATACTTTAAGGAAGATTTATTGATAAAAAGACTCGACACAGCACTGTGTTTCAGCCTATTGCCTGCCTCAGGAGTCTGTTGATGACAACTAGATGCCAAAATCTCCAATGTAGTATCTTTTTCTATGCAAAAAACACTAAAGAAGGGTCTTGAAAAGGACCTTATATAAAAAATAGAAGATCACTGCATCCTCTAATTGCAAGACCCTTCTTTAGTGTTTTTTTTGCATTGAAAACGATGTTAAATTGAAGATTTTGTCATCTAGTTGTCATCAACAGACTCCTGAGGCAGGCCATAGGCCGAAACACGGTGCTGTGTTGAGTCTTTTTATCAATAAATCTTCCTTAAAGTATCAAGGTTGTCCCTCTTGTTTCTGGAGTCTACGGTCGATTTCCCACTTGTTTTCTGGAGTCAAAGTTATGCCAGATTCTATATATGGCAATACGAGTTATGCGTATTAAACTGGGCACATGCGCAACTTAACATGCATAACTTATTGAATGATGAGCCAATCAGCACTGATAATTGGGTGATAGCAACCATCAGCACTAATTGGCAATAATTAGGATTTACATGGATATTGTATTCTATAATGGTGTGCATGTAAATCCTAACACATGTACATATTTGTGGGCATGGATAGGAGCGTTTTTGGGACATTCCCAAATGTTATGCACAATGATATAGAATATGGCTCATAGCTGGCCTAATTGCAGGTGCCCACAGTTAGGCGCAGTTTATGCGTAAGCGTGATTCTATAAAGAATGCATATTTATTTATTTATTTATTTAATTGCATTTGTATCCCACATTTTCCCACCTCTTTGCAGGCTCAATGTGGCTTACAATACATCATGAGTAGTGGAAATATATAAGAAAATAGACATTTAGTATTACATAAGGATCTTGGGTAGCATGATAATGATAAAGCATGATAGTGGTTTAACAAGCAAATATCATAAGGCAATACTGGATATATGTGTAGAAGTTCACATTTGTTGATCTTTGTGGTATGCCTTGTTAAAGAGATGGGTCTTCAGTAGTTTGCGGAAGTTAGTTAGTTCATAGATTGTTTTTAAGTTGCGTGGCAGCGCGTTTCAGAATTGTGTGCTCAAGTATGAGAAGGTTGATGCTTGCGTTAATTTGTATTTTAGACCTTTACAGTTGGGGAAGTGAAGATTGAGGAATGTGTGGGATGATTTTTTAGCATTCCTGGGTGGTAAGTCTATCAGGTCTGACATGTAGGCTGAGGCATCTCCATGAATGATACTCTTTATAGAATTGCATGAAGTGCATTAAATGTTTGGCACCGAGTTTAGGCGTTACTTATAGAATATACCCCTAATTGTGTATTTCCAGCTTTTAGGTGCAAACACTTACACCAGCTGTCTGGCTGACATAAGTGCCCAACTGCCTACACTCATTTATAACCTCTAATATTCTTGTTGGGCAGACTAGATGGACTGTACAGGTCTTTATCTGCTGTCATCTACTATGTTACTATGTTACAGTACATACATTACTACTACTACTTATCATTTCTGTAGCGCTACTAGATGTACACAGCACTGTACACTTGAACATGACGAGACAGTCCCTGCTCGGCAGAGCTTACAATCTAATGAGGACAGACAAACAGGACAAATACACTAGTATTCTATAAAGGAAGGTTGGTACCTATTTTCCTTTAAAGAATAGGAATCACATAGATACCCCCTGGGCACTGAAATATAGGTACACTATTCAGTGGTGTCCTTAGGAATGGGCACTGGGTGGAAAAATTAAGATGAGTAAGGGTCTTAATCCTTAGTGGAATGCAGGGCATGGTGTGAGAGGTAATGGTGTTGGATCTGCTGGGAAACAGTGATCATAACATGATCAAATTTGAGCTGATATCTGGAGTGAAGTCACTAAAGAAATCTACTGTAGCAGTATTCAATTTTCGAAAGGGTGACTATGACAAAATGAAGAAAATGGTTAAAAAGAAGCTGAAAGGGTCAGCCGCAAAGGTTAGGAATTTAATGCAGACATGGACATTGTTTAAAAATACCATCATGGAAGACTAGACCAGATGTATTTCACGTATTAACAAAGGTGGAAAGACGAGCAACGACAGCCAGCATGGTTAAAAGGTGAAATGAAAGAGGCTATTAGATCCAAAAGAGCATCCTTCAAAGAATGGAAAAAGGATCCAAATTAAGAAAATAAGAAGCAACATAAGCAGTGTCAAGCTAGATGAAAAGCATTGATAAAGAAGGCTAAAAGAGAATATGAAGAAAAACTTGCCACAGAGGCTAAAACTCAGAGTAACAACTTTTTCAGGTACATCAGAAGCAGAAAGCCTGTGAGGGAATTGGTGGTGGGACTGTTAAATCATGAAGGAGCAAAAGGGGCACTCAGAGAGGGCAAGGCCATAGCAGAGAGATTGAACAAAATCTTTGCTTTGTTCTTTATGGAAGAAGATGTAACAGATCTACCTATACATGAAATTATTTTCAAGGGTGATGATGCAGAGGAACTGAAAGAAATCTCAGTGAACCTGGAAGATGTACTGAGCCAATTTGACAAGCTAAAGAGTGATAAATCACTTGGACTAGATGGCATACACCCCAGGGTTCTGAAAGAACTCAAAAATGAAATTACTGATCTGTTGTTAGTGATCTGTATCCTAAAAAAAGAAGTGAGGTAAATTCAGCGAGGATATCCAAAAAGTTTTAATTAACAACAGCATAAAAGATGACCCGATACAGAATTTGCATATTTACGTCACCGATGTTCGCTGGTTAGACTGTGTTTGCAGCCCAGCGTCTTCTCCACCGAACATTACACAGAGATTCAACAGCCATGATTTTGACATTATCCTTTAAGTTAAGTTGTTTCATCACAACCCAAGAGATTCATCTAACCCCTGAGGAAGGCTTTTATGCTGAAACACGGCCGTGTTGGGTCGTCTTTTATGCTGTTGTTAATTAAAAACTTTTGGATATCCTCACTGTATTAAAATCATCCATAGTACCTGAACATTGGAGGGTGGTCAATGTAACACCGATTTTTAACAAGGGTTCCAGGGGTGATCCGGGAAATTACAGACCAGTAAGCCTGATGTCAGTGCCGGGGAAAATAGTGGAAGCTATTATAAAGAATAAAATTATGGAACACATAGAGGGGCATAATCGAACGCGAACACCCATCTCCATGGGCGTCTATGTCCAAAAACGGGTATGTGAAGAGGCGGGACAGACCGTATTTTCGAAAAAGATGGGCGTCCATCTTTCATTTCGAAAATACAGTTTGAATGGACCAAATGCCATGGATTTGGTCCTTTCTGAGATGGGCGTGTTTTTTTTTAGCGATAATGGAAACTAAAAATGCCCAGCTCAGAAACGTCCTAATCCAAGCCATTTGGTCGTGGGAGGGACAAATGTACAACACTACCATAGCTCTTAGGGGTGAAGTGGGCAACTACATGTGGGTACAGTGGGTTTTAGAGGCCTCCCATTTACCACCACAAGTGTAACGGGAGGGGGGGGGGTGGGCCTGGATCTGCCTGCCTGCCTGAAGTGCACTGCAGTACCCACTAAAAGTGCTCCAGGGACAGGACTTGTTGCTGGTGTATAACCTTGGCACAGCAGTTCACACCTGAAGACTAATCTCGCTGAAAACGTCCTTTATTTGAATAAGCACATTTACTCACAGTTAACTGCAGATCAGAGGTTGTGCCCCACTGGCAACGAGTCTCCCTGGTACTGAGATTAGCAGTAGGTCCGAGCTGGCAGAATGGTGTACAATGCCATCTTTCAGCCACATTCAAGGTAAGAACTAAGTTCTGTAATGTGCCTAACACGTGAAAGGGATCTAAAACTGGCTTACAAAAATGACCACTACTTCATGGACTACCGGAAACAAAACAGGGCACACTCTGACCCAGTAAGCAAAGGGAAAAGCACCATGGGAGTAGAGCCTACCAACTACCAAGATCGTGAGCATTTGCCACAAGCTAGTGGAATCATGGAGTCCAATACCCTACACCCACCACAATGCATTGCTGATGTGACTCTGCAGTGCGCATAACAGAAAAGGTGTCACACTCACCCAAGACCCACATCAGAACCAGAGAAAGGCTGTCAGAGGATAGAACACATTCTGCTGTCATGGAGGTGGGTACGGCATTTGAGGTTGGCATACAGGCTGGGAAAAAAAGTTTGTAAAGTGTTTTTTTTTTGTGGGAGGGGGTTAGTGACCACTGGGGGAGTCAGGGGAGGTCATCCCCGATTCCATCTAGTGGTCATCTGGTCAGTTGGGGCACTTTTTTGGGACCTGGACCTGAAAAAAAAGGGTCCAAATAAAACGGACCAAATTCTTGTCAAAAACGCCCTTCTTGTTTCGATTATCAGCTAAAGACGCCCATCTCTCCTCGGCCGATAACCACGCCCCATTCCCGCCTTTGCCACACCCCCAACATGCCCCCGTTATCTTTGTTCGTCTCTGTGACGGACTGCAGTTGAGGACGCCAAAAATTGGGTTTTGATTATACCGATTTGGGCGCCCACAGGAAATGGACGCCCATCTCCCGATTTGGGTCGAAATATGGGCGTCTTTCTCTTTCAAAAATTAGCTGGATAGTCAAACATGATTTAATGGGATAGAGTCAGCGTGGATTCAGCAAAGGGAAGTCTTACCTCATCAATTTGCTTCATTTCTTGGAAGGCGTGAATAAACATGTGGATAAAGGTGAGCTGGTTGATGTAGTGTATCTGGATTTTCAGAAAGCTTTTGACAAAGTTCCTCATGAGAGACTCCTGAGAAAATTAAAAAGTCATGGGATAGGAGGCAATGTCCTTCTGTGGATTAGGAATTGGTTATTGGACAGAAAACAGTAGATAGGGTTAAATGGCCATTTTTCTCAATGGAGGAGGGTGGAGTGCTGCAGGGATCTGTACTGGGTCCGGTGCTATTTAACATATTTATAAATTATCTGGAAAATGGAATGATGAGTGAGGTGGTTAAATTTGCAGATGACACAAAACTATTCAAGGTTGTTAAAACACGTACGGACTGTGAAATATTGCAGGAAAACCTTAGGAAACTGGAAGACTGGGTATCCAAATAGCAGATGAAATTTAATGTGGACAAATGCAAAGTGATGCACATTGGGAAAAATAATCTGAATCATAGTTACCTGATGCTAGGGTCTACCATAGGAATCAGCACCCAAGAAAAAGATCTAGGTGTCATTGTAGACAATATGCTGAAATCTTCTGCCCAGTGTGCAGTGGCAACCAAAAAAAGAAACAAGATGCTAGGAATAATTAGGAAAGAGATGCAAAATAAGACCAAGAATATTATAATGCTCCATGGTGCGACCTCACCTTGAGAATTGCGTTCAGTTCTGGTCACTGTATCTCAAAAAAGATATAGCCGAATTAGAAAAGTTTCAAAGAAGAGCGACCAACATGATAAAAGGGATGGAACTCTTCCCATATGAGGAAAGGCTAAAGAGGTTAGGGCTCTTCAGCTTGGAAAAGAGACTGCTGAGGGGGCGATGATTGAGGTTCGTAAAATCCTGAGTGGTGTAGAATGGGTAGAACAGAATCGATTTTTCACTCTTTCAAAAAATACAAAGACCAGGGGACACTCATTCATATACACAGATGATGTCACCATCTACATATCTTTGAACAACAGCATCACAGAAATACTGGATAAGGCCAAAAAAGGACTCGATCTCATGGAAAAATGAGTCACAACTGTCAAACTCAAACTGAACCGAGACAAAACTAAACTCCTGGTTCTATCCAGCTAGCATAATCCCACAACTTACCAAAACATCATATTAGATCAGTAATCTTATACAATCGGAACACAAATAAAAATACTATGAATCATTTTCGACAAACATCTGACCCTTGAAGACCAAGTTGCTGCAATCATGTCAAAAAGATTCAAAACACTATGGAAACTGAAAAGAATCAGAGACTATTTCCTCAGACAGTCATTCTGTCTTATAGAACAGATGCTGATATTGTCCCAAATAGACTACTGTAATGCAGCATAAGTAGGCTGCAAAAGAAAACCTACTACGATCATTGCAGACCATTTGAACCTCAGCAGCAAGACTGATATTCAAAAAGCTGAAATATGATAGAGCAACCTCACTACTCATAATGCTACATTGGCTCCCGATCAAGGCCAGACTATTTTTCAAAACTAGTACAATCATTTTCAAAACTGTTTGGCATGACACTGGACTACATACAAGACATGATCAAACTATCACCAAGAAATGCAAACCCAGGGAGCAGAGGTTACCTACTATTTCACGTGCCCAAAAACATATCATACAAGTCCAACTACATGGCGGAATTTAGTCATCTGGGCTTAGAATGGTGGAACTCAATTCCCTTAGTCATAAGAAGCATCACGGACTATCTCCATTTCAGAAAAGACCTAAAGACCTACCTCTTCAGGAAAATCTATGAGTAAAATATGCACTAATCATTCTGGAACAACAATACACAACAGAACCTCTAACTGTAATGCATCTTTTCATTTAAGAAAAGAACTAAGAATTACCTTTCTCAAGAAACCTAGAGGGTCTTTTGCTAAAGATTAACTCAAGTTATCTGCAGCAGGGCCCATTTTATTCCTATGGATTCTGCTATAGATAACTCGAGCTAATCTTTAATAAAAGACCCCCCCCCTAATGAGTATTCCATATGCATTAATAGTTATCTTGCCAACCACTGTAAAACACAGCATCATACAACATTGTAAATGCAATTGAATCAATGTAATCTCTAACAACTGTTAAATGTAAGCCACATTGAACTGAATCTAATTTTTGGATAATTGTGGGATACAAGTATGAATAAATAAAAAATAAAATAAATAAATAAATCTAAGAATGAGAGATTGATAGTTGCAGCACAAGTCAGTGAATGATAGACAAAATTGTTCACAGCCAGTATGGAAAAAAATTAGTAAAACAAGCAAAGATTATGTAATATTGAACTGGAAGTAGTTACACACCTCACTATTAATGTCAGACGACCTGTATACAGAGAGGCATGATAAAGAAGCATAGCAAATACTTTACATTTACTTTACTTTACATCAGACTTATATACAGCTCTATACCAGATGGTTCTGAGCTGTTTACAATAAGGGATACCAAGGAAAACCCTTGTGAAGATAACATACTTGTTGAAAATATACAAAGCGATATTTGAAAGTACAAAGTAATATAAAATCACTAACTGTTTCTGAGCGGTTTACAGTAAGGAAAATGAAGGACAATCCTTTGTAAAATGACATACTTGTCAGAAATCTACAAAAGTACAAAGTACTATGCAATCACCAACAGTTTTCATCCAAATTTTGTCTGAATATTAGCAGACATTATGAGCCTAGAAGTCTTTTGTCGAGCAATGTTTTCAAATTTTTTCTAAATAGAACGTAATAAAACGACTGATTGAAACAAGAAGATACCAGTTCCGTATCCTGATTGTTTGCACATCAAGTAATTTATCATAAATGAAAAATCTCTTTATACCTTTAATAGGAGGTAAAGCGAAGTAGGAAAAATTACACAATCTTCAAAGCTTGTTTAATTTACCAAATTCGATAAGAGAAATTAAGTAGCCTGGACAGCCTTCTGATAAGATTTTAAATGACATACAACACAGTTTAAAGTAAATTTTAGCTTGTATAGGTAGCCAGTGTAGCTTTAATGAGTAAGCAGAGATTCTATTACATTTCTGCAAGAAAATAAGTCTGACTGCAGTATTCTGGATAGTTTGCAGTTTTTGAATTAACTGCTTCAGTGAACCCAAATAGATCAAATTGCAATAATCTAGTTTAGAGAGTAGCAATGCCTATACTAATAATCTATAACATTTTCTAATTCTCCTTAGTCTTCTCATCAACAGGAAAGCGCCTTTGACTAGAGTGTTGACATGATGGTCTAATTAAAGTGTCTGATCTAAGTAAACTCCAAGAATTTTAATTGTAGAACAAAGAAAATATTTAGTTTGATTGATTGATAAGAATAAAGTCCTGGTTAGGAACTGGATTGTTTTAAATAATATACATTTTATATTTAAATTAGCTCATCCAACAGTTAATTAAATCTGAGCAGTCCTGCACCTTGGGTATTTTCACGCAGTCAAGAGCAGTGCGCCCTTGGGCCACTACCGGCAACCGGCAGCAGCAGGCGAACCACCCAACCAAGGATCTAAGCAGGAAATGGACAGGACTGGTACAAGTAGGATCACAGCTGAGCGGAAGACAGGTAGGACTGGAACAAGCCAAACCAACACGAGCTGGACTGGAGCTGAAGCTGAAAACAGGCAGGACTGGAACAAGCAAGATGGGAACTGAAGCTGAAGGCAGGCAGGGCTGGAAGAAGCAGGACTGGAACAGAAGCTGAAGGCAGGTAGGGCTGGAAGAAGCAGGACTGGACCAGAAGCTGAAGGCAGGTAGGGGTGGAACAAACAGGACTGAATGTAGGCAGGACTGGAATAGAAGTTGTAGGCAGGCAGGACTGGAACAAACAGGACTGGAACAGAAGCTGAAAACAGGTAAGAAGTGCAGCAAGCACACGCAGACAAGAGCTCGTCTGAAGACCTCTGTTGCAAAGGCAAATCATGAAAGTTCCAAGGTGCTTTATAAAGGACCTTACTGATGATGTTACAAATGAGAGTCAGGCTTGGCTACAGAAACACCAAAGTGAGGCTTGGCTGCAGGAACACCCGAATAGAACTGGCATGATCTCTGATACAGGATTGAGAAACAGGGAAAAAGCAGTCCATAGCAGCCATAGGGCCTGGTCACCGGCAGGAGAGGTGAGTGTAAGCATGGGACACGGCCACATCTGTGACAGGTATCACTTGTGTCAAGGTGGAAATTACAGGTATAATGACTGAAATGTCATCAGCATAATTGTAGACTGAGAAACCAGCATCAGTGAGGGCAACGCCCAAGCTATGAAGATAGACATTAAATAGAACTGGGGACAGAGGAGAGCCTTGCGGGACACCACAAAGGTTACTCCATCCATGTGAAAGTTCTCCACCTTGTTATACTTTGCAAGATCTTTTTGTCAAAACGCCTTTAAACCATTTCAAAACATTGCCATCAATTTCAATTTTGTTAAGTTCTCCAATTAGTAGATCATAATCCACCAAATCGAAAGCTGATGATAAATCCAATTGTAGTAGGAGTACTTTATGGTTCTTGCACAGATGCAGACAGAGAGAAGTGTAAAATGTTATGGTTTATTAGATAATCATTAAGTTGATGACAGACTAATCCTTCTATAATTTTTGTGAACAATGGAATAGACACCACAGGGCCATAGTTGGAAGCTAAAGTAGAAGACTGTTTAGAGTCTTTAATAATAGGTGTAATAATTATTTCACTAACTTCTCTTCAAAATGCCCTAGTCTGAGTAAGGATTGAATCTAGTCAAATAAAAGGTTCAAAAATGGATGGGGGAGCAGAAAATAGTTACGGTGGACAGGGATCCAGAATGCAGTAAGTCTTGGAGTATTTATAAAACAGGGAATAGAATAACTCCCAATCAATGGGCATAAAATTTAGCCAGATTCTGTCAACAGGAATCGCATCATGGACCGATGGTGATTCAAAATAGCTATCTTTGATTCAATCCTGAAAAGAAGATCTAATATCAGATACTTTAGAATTAAAAAAGTGGCTGGTTGTGTAGCTGAAGGAGAGCTACCTGTATTCAGCAGAGAAAATGTATTTGTTAGTTTTGAAACCAATTGAAAAAGATGTTTTATATTGGAGATGTTAATTCCTATTTTCTTGGAATACCATGCTTTCCATTTTGAATCTTATGCAGCCTTATAGCTGTATTGAGTTTGTTTCCAGATCTTCTTAGTGATTAGATCTTTGGATGTTAACCAAGTTCTCTCTAATTTTTTACAGGTTTGCTTTAATAGTTTCAGATCAGAGACAAACTAAGAATTACTATCTCTTACAATGTGGGTTTTCAGAGATTCTGGAGCATTCTGGTCTAAAATTGTTTTGTAGAATTCAATCTAGCTAGAGCCGAATTGAGGTTAATCAGTGGAGACAAACGTTTTGGTGGAAAAGTTCCCAAAAATAGCCTACATTTATCTTGCCTCTAGATTGTAAGGAAATCTTAGGTTTAAGATTCTCAATTGAGGGTAAAAGTATGCGGGTAGTGATCAGACCAAATGACTGGGGATCCTGACAAATGGGAAATACTGATTGGAAAGGACTGTGAGGTAAAATCATGGGAGTAGATCAGCAAATCTAATAGGTGTCCTTTTTCATGAGTAGGTAGAGAATATGGTAAAATATAATTCAGAGCAGATAGAAAGGAAAGCAGATTTTTGACTGCAGAGTCTTCTCTATTGTCTATATGGATATTAATATCCCCTATCAAAAGATTAAATTGAGAATGCAATGAATTTTTGAAAACAAAATTATAATAACACATCCTTGGTTTTAGCCCAGCTTTTAGGAAGACAGTAAAACATAAAACAAGTAAGTTGGCTCTTTAATGTCTCATCTTTAAAATGGCAAGCTAGAATTTCTAAGTTTGAGTCTATATATGAATCCAATATGATAATAGTAAAAACATCACGTAGCATCAAAGCAACAACCCCCTCTTTTTTTACGCTCTCTAGGTAATGAAACAATCTTATAACTTTTAACAGGACAGACATCGTTGATAATTGGGTCCAAATCTGATTGAAGCCAGATTTCTGTTAAAAATAAACAACCTGGCTTTGTAACTTCCAGCTAGTCATTTAGAAGACCAGCTTTGTTACAAAATGAATGAGCATTTATGTAAGAGTAGGGGATAGGAACTTGAGGCTTAGCAATCTTTGATCTTAGATCAATCTTTTTTAAGTTATGAGAGGAATGAGATCTGGACCTAAATTTGGAGCCACCTCTCAAATGTCTACGGGAAATAGAAACCATTTCTATTGGTTGTTGCATATGATCAGACAGTTAATGAGAAATCTGTTCACAGCCACATCACCAATCTGTTGTTGAGGTAGTAGAGTCAGGGAAGATTGGGTAGATGTGAATCATTTGTTTACTCTTTCCAAAAATACTAGGACTAGGGGGCTTGTGATGAAGCTACAAAGTAGTAAATTTACAATGAATCGGAGAAATGTTTTCTTCACTCAACATGTAATTAAACTCTGGAATTTGTTGCCAGAGAATGTGGTAAAGGCAGATAGCTTAGCGGGTTTAAAAGAGGTCTGGACAGCTTCCTAAAGGAAAAGTCCATAGACCATTATTAAATTGACTTGGGAAAATCTATTGCTTATGTCTGGGATGAGCTGCATGGAGTGTGTTGGGCTTTTTCGAGATCTTGCCAGGAATTTGTGACCTGGATTGGCCACTGTTGGAAACAGGATGCTGTGCTTGATGCACAACTCAGGGTTATAGAAAGCTGTTGATATGCAGCTTCAACACAATAAAAATAGAAAAACATAAGTAGATTGATATACTTTCTCCATGTTAGATGCAATAACAGACTAATACTAGTAGTAAGCAATTAAGAAACAAACTCCCCAAGCAGCGTACAGATATGTATACGAAGTTGCATGTGATGGGGGGTAGAAAGGGATTATGCCCCTTTGACGTGATGTCTCAGGGCTCAGCGTGTCTTTAAAGTCCTTGTGCTGCTGTCATCAAGGGATGCTTCCTGCATGCTACGACCTCGTTTCTCTTCAAGTGGTTAGATGGAAGACGTTTCAGGGCCCCATGCGTTTTGTAAAACCTTTGTGTAGTTGCTAGAAATTCTGTAGAAGTGCCACAGGAGGAATAGATCAGAGGACAATGTAGAGTTCAATCCAAAATGCTCAGCACAGCAGTTCTATAGATCTCTTCATAGAGGGGCCTTCGATCTTACACTCTGCAGCCTAAATGGCCACAGACTCCATCACAGGGATGAAGAGAATGGTCATTTGCTGAAACTAGTTTAAATGACTGGATGTAGACAGATTAGCTAGTGGTGAAGAGTAACCACGAGCTAGTCATGAAATTCTTATCAGGAGTCAGACCAGAGAGGGGAAAATTTCTAAGCATCCATGGAGAATCACGTTTCTGTTGTTTAATATATGTAGGGTCTATCTTACTACAAGAAAACGAGCAGCGTAAACAAGTAGGGCTCCCATTTCTTGAACATGGCAGAAAGCAATGCTAGATTTCTGCTACCAGCCATATCGGCTCTCAGGCAGACCTCCAGTTCCCTGATCTGTGCTGCCAGGAACAGTCCTCTCCACTGGCCTTTGAAGCAAGCGTGCACTCTGGGCCATACTTACCAACTTTAGCGGGGATGCTACCGATGTCCAGTAGGTCTCTCACTGCCATGTGCTTCCTCCACCGCCGAACTGAATCAAGATGCCTGCTTTCTTCTGCTGCCAGCATGCCACTAGTTCTCTAGTGCTGCATCCACAGGTGATTTTTCCGCTCCAAAGCCATCTGGCTGTCACTGCCATGTGCTCTCTCTGCTGCTGAACAGTCAAGGATGCCTGCTTTCGTCCGCTGCCAGCACTCTGATGCTACCACGGTTCTTTGGTGCCATGTGCACAGGTGATTGATTCACTTCAGAGCTGCCCGCTGTTCCAGCCGTCCAAGTTATAACCACTGTTTCTCCTCCAGGAGTAATCAGAGCACCGTCCTTGATGTAGGGGCCACCTTGGCTGTAGTAATGGCAGTAAGCGCCTGAGGGGTTCTCTGGGGGAGCTTCTGAACTTTGAAAACATTGCTCGGTGCAGGTTTTGGTGGTGGGCAGCCAGATTATAGGGTGTTAGTAGGAGGGGGCTGCCAGAGCTCATCAAGATGTGGCCATAACTTGTGCGCTAGTCTTAAAATGGCATGAGCTTACATCCAACCATAAGATATGTATGGGGCCTGTCAAAATCATTGATGAGTTTGTATCATATTTATGGGGTTAAAGAAGTCTTCAATATAATTTTCAGTCTCTTGTGATATTCTTTGATGATCTTTTTCTTTGTAACTTGTGCTGGATTGTTATTCTTCTGTTCCTAGATATGCATATATACCTTCCTGATCATGTTTCTTTAGGTCAAAAAAGATTTTTGGTTGTACTTAAAAATGTTAACTCACTACATTTGTACAGGCCAAATGTCATCCTGATGTCCAAAGGAACTTTTCACTAAGTGATGATCACATCAAACATATAAACGGCGAGTGACCGTACTCACTCGCAAATGCGCAGTAGAGACCTTCTCTGCCCCGCCCCCACGTCAATACGTGATGACGGGGGGCGGAACACAGAGGGTCTGTACTGCGCATTGCTGAGGGAGGGACACCGCCGTCTAACGCTCCCCCCACCCGAGTCGCCGCCGCCACCCACCTTCTACCCGGTCGGGCCCTCGCTCCACTATTGAAATAGCGAGGGCCCGGGAACGTAGCACTGAGCTCTGCTGAGCTGCCGACATCGCCCTTCCTTCTTCTTCTCTGCCTCTGTCCCGCCCTCGACGACATCACGTCACACGAGGGCAGGACAGGCAGAGAAGAAGAACGAAGGCCGACGTCGGCAGCTCAGCAGAGCTCAGTGCTGCGTTCCCGGACCCTCGCTGTTTCAATAGCGGAGCGAGGGCCCGGCCGGGTGGAAGGTGGGTGGTGACGGCTCGGTGGGGGGGGCGCGAACTCAGAGGGGGAGGGGCAGCGGCGAACTCGGCGGTGGGGGCGGGCCTTTCAACCCCCCCTTCCTATAATAGCCCGTTTTTACGGGCTCAAAGTCTAGTAAGTACATAAGTAATGCCATACTGGGAAAAGACCAAAGGCCCATCAAGCCCAGCATCCTGTCCCCGACAGCGGCCAATCCAGGTCAAGTGCACCTGGCAGCTTCCCAAACTTACAAACATTCTATACATGTTATTCCCTAAATTGTGGATTTTTCCAAGTCCATTTAGTAGCCGTCTATGGACTTGTCCTTTAGGAAATCATCCAAACCCTTTTTAAACTCTGCCATGCTAACCGCCTTCACCACATTCTCCAGCAACGAATTCCAGAGTTTAATTACGCGTTGGGTGAAGAAAACCTTTCTCCTATTTGTTTTAAATGTACTACACTGTAGTTTCATCGCATGCCCCCTAGTCCTAGTATTTTTGGAAAGCGTGAACAGACACTTCACATCCACCTGTTCCACTCCACTCATTATTTTATATACCTCTATCATGTCTCCCCTCAGCCGTCTCTTCTCCAAGCTGAAAAGCCCTAGCCTCCTTAGTCTTTCTTCATAGGGAAGTCGTCCCATCCCCGCTATCATTTTCGTCGCCCTTCGCTGCACCTTTTCCAATTCCGCTATATCTTTCTTGAGATGTGGCGACCAGAATTGGACACAATACTCAAGGTGCGGTCGCACCACGGAATGATACAACGGCATTATAACATCTTCACACCTGTTTTCTATATCTTTCCTAATAATACCCAACATTCTATTTGCTTTCCTAGCCGCAGCAGCACACTGAGCAGAAGGTTTCAGTGTATTATCGACGACGACACCCAGATCCCTTTCTTGGTCCGTAACTCCTAACGTGGAACCTTGCATGACGTAGCTATAATTCAGGTTCATTTTTTCCCACATGCATCACCTTACACTTGCTCACATTAAACGTCATCTGCCATTTAGACGCCCACTCTCCCAGTCTCATAAGGTCCTTCTGTAATTTTTCACAATCCTCGTAACATTTCAAATCATCTATAGACAGTAGGTCTGATGTTACCTGTGTATCACTGGTAGCTGTAGCAGAAAGACTAACTCCATGGCCAATGAATTTATATCAGTACTAGACAAAACAAATGGTGACAGGGAATCTCCTTGAAATATTTCTTACTGACTCTTGATGTGAGGAATGACAAATTGCCCATCTTCTTAATATATTGGGATTACAGCTTTATTCATAAACATTTTTTATTGATGGCTGAAGAGAAGTAATATTATCAACAATACATTATATAAATGCATCAAAAGTTTTAAGATTTTTTTCGTCCCCCCCCCCCTTTCATGTAAATGGTAAAATAACAGAGATGAGAATAATTCCAACCCCAATACCATTCTGACCTATAATGTAAAACAAACAAACCAAATATAGGATGCATAAAGAACAAAAATCTCCAAAACAATTCCCCCCTCCCCATCCTAAGGTATGCAATCTAACAATACAGGGATATAGAAATCAAAGGCTGATTTCCACAGTAATACCTATACAGGTAAAGTATTAAGAAGTAGGCTACGCGCCCGATGGGAGAGGCATCGTTATGTAAGGCTCCCAAACCATCCAAAACCATTTTCTCCGCTTTGCTATGAGACAGGCAGAACGAGCCTCCCAAGTTAACAGCAACTGAAGCACATTACGCCAGTTCCACTGATTAGGAACATCTCTTACACACCACTTCTGCAAGATACACTTCACACCCACCACACATGCTTTATATAGAAAATATCAATGTCCTTTGGACAGAAAGCCCCTATATTGCTCCGTCCCTAGTAAAAAGCTCAAGGGGGCAAAATTTACAGGCATAGGGAACAAAGTGTTTATATATGAGGACAGCTGATGCCAATTGTCCTGTGTGCTTGGACATGTCCAGAGTGTATGAGAGAGGGATTACAGCTTTAAAGGAACTGTGGTAAAAAAAGCTATGATCAGCTAAGACATTCCCATTCCAACTCGGTGGCAGAAGAGAAGAAACACTAGAAGATCAACCTAAATAGAGCTGTTTGTACCTAGTGACTCTTCTGTATAATGTACAGAGAGAATGAAGATTCTTAATTAGCAAGAAAAGCGATCAGAGACAAAGAAAATATAGTAAAAAGATAAATGTTCCTAATCGCATTGGGTCCTACTGGCCTGATACTAATTGCCTGATAAGTTTCCTTTAGATTTTATATCCTTTGAACTCTAGAAGGAAGCCTTCTGTGACATTATGCAAGTACTACAGTGAGTATTAGTAGTGAACATAAGACATTGAGATAATATTCAACATACCATGGCTTAGGACACAAACGGCCTTATTTTCAAAAGTGATGGGCGCCCATATTTCGACCCAAATTGGGAGATGGGCGCCCATCTCGCAAAGGCGCCCAAATCGGTATAATCGAAAGCTGATTTTGGGCGTCTTCAACTGCACTCCATCGCGGGAATGAACAAAGTTGACGGGGGCATGTTGGAGGCATGGTGAAGGCAGGACTGGGGCGTGTTTATTGGCTGAGGAGAGATGGGCGCCTTCGGCCGATAATAAAAAAAAAAAGGACGGCAGAAGCGAGAATTTGGTTCGCTTTTGCTGGACCCTTTTTTTTCACGACCCAAGTCCCAAAAAAGTGCCCCAACTGGCCAGATGACCACCGGAGAGAATCGGGGATGACCTCCCCTGACTCCCCCAGTGGTCACTAACCCCCTCCCACCACAAAAAAAGAACTTTAAAAACTTTTTTTGACAGCCTGTATGCGAGCCTCAAATGTCATACCCAGCTTCCTGACAGCAGCATGCAGGTCCCTTGCAGTGGACGTAAGGCAGGTGGACCCAGGCCCATCCCCCCTACCTGTTCCACTTGTGCTGGTTAATGTTGAGCCCTCCAAACCCCCTCCAAAACCCACTGTACTCACATGTAGGTGCCCCCTGCACCCCTTAGGGCTATGGTAATGGTGTAGACTTGTGGACAGTGGGTTTTTGGGGGGATTTGGGGGGCTCAGCACACAAGGGAAGGATGCTATGCACCTGGGAGCTATTTTAAATTTTTTTTTAATTTGTAAAATTGCCCCCTAGGGTGCCCAGCTGGTGTCCTGGCATGTGAGGGGGACCAGTGCACTACGAATCCTGGCTCCTCCCACGACCCAATGCCTTGGATTTGTTCATTTTTGAGGTGGGTGCCTTTGGTTTCCATTATCGCTGAAAACCAATAGCGCCCAGCTCAAAAACGCCCAAATCCTAGGCATTTGCCCCGCACAACCCGTATTATCAAAAAAAGATGGGCGCCCATCTTTTTTTGAAAATACGGTTTGTCCTGCCCCTTCGCATGGCCACCCATGGAGATGGGCACCCACTTTCGATTTTGCCCCTCAAAATGAATCCATTTGGATGCACTGCCTTGCACCAAGCTCAACTTCTTTCCTTCAACATCAGTAATTCTCAAGGCTAAGCACTTCTCTTGCCCTGCAGTGCATTACGACTGCACCCTATCTCAAATGTACTATGGAAAGCCACAATTTTAATACGAGAGTAGCAATATTTATCTTTATTATTTACAAAGCCATTTCCTTATTGAAAAGAATAGACAAATGATGACTTTTTTTTGAAGCAGGTTAATGTGTTCTGGTTCAAATTCTGCAGGCTTAAGTTATTTCCCAAGGTACCTTTCAATTACCAGGAGCACATTCCTGTTAGAGAGCTCCTTTTGATTCTGCGACACCCTTTTATCTCTTAGCAGGGATTTTCTGAGGATGTCTGAATAGCCAGTTGTAGAACACTAAAGAAATGTTTCCTGCTTATACAGAGAGCCTGAAACAGCTACAAAATCGGATTCTCTGAGTAGGAGCAACAGATGGCAAAACCTTTCACCAACAGCTCCAAACACATTGTCAGTCCCAAGTGAAAGTGAAATATTCAGTGGCATTTAAATTAAATAGACTCTAATGGTTCAGTAATATTAATTACGCTTTCATTCATCCCTGGTGTAATAAATCAGCAGAAGCAGATAGGATGATACCCTGGCTGCTTGTCCTGTTCTTTGTAAGGTTGTACATACAATGCCTTCTCATTCTTACAAAACCATGATGGGACCTCCAAACATCTGTGCTGTTCGCCACTTGAGGAGATGCCAAAGTGGTAACATTTAAACTTTTTTTTTTCTTGCCCAATTTGTTAATTTTACAGGGTTTGATTCAATAAGAACTTTAAATTAAAACCACAAGACTTGTACTGGCTCAGGAAGACTTCCCAGGTTTAGATTTATCGTAAGAGCCATAAAGTAAATCCAGTGTCAGGGACTCTTTTTCTGAGCACAGAAATGTCTTACTCAGTTTCAGGCTTTAAAAGGAAGGGGTGGGGCTGAGTATTTTTCAAACTCCCCACTTTGTGGTGAATTTTAGGATTTGGGGAGGCCTCAGTCACAGAGAAATAGACTCTTTGCCTCTCCAAGGACACTTTCCCCTTCACTTCTATACATATGTAAAAGAAGAGAGTAATAAAACACTCAGATAAAAGGTCACTGGTATTAAATCTTAAGCAGACAAAAACATCCACTTGTGATGCTTCAAAGATGCCCAGAACTACCAGTTTACCAGGAAAAAAAAAATCCCAGCGCAAGACTTGTGATCAGAAAATATACAGCTAGAATCTCCAGTAAATGTGTCTGCTCCTCTGAGTACACAATATCAGTATTTTCATGTTCAGCCTTAAAGCGTTCTGATTCACAGTTTTGTAAAAACCAGAACAAACAGGATGTTTGTTTTAGAGTAAACTTCATGGCTCCATAGTGTTATATATTTGGGTGAATCTCTTCATAAAGTTAATAAATCCCAATAAATACATAAATAAAATATATTTGTAGCAGAGCTTTAATTATATATGCTCTTGTTAAACACTCTTTTTTTACATAATATAATACAGCTATAATATCAACTTCAGTTCTGTTTGAGAAAAACAGAGGAATGAACTCTCCAGACTAGAGCACAAGTTGATGAACCTAGTTTATGAGTAGGAAAGATTGAGGGGCAGATGTTAGACAAAACCTCGAAGAGGTAATCTTTAGGCTGGATTTTAATCTGGTAAGGGAGGAAACTGGGCACCAGTGTTTGTGAAAGCTGTTCAGGCATTTAGGGGGTAATTCAACAATATAGATGCTGATATTTACACTAATTACACATGTAAATGTTTAGAATAACAGCATTTACATGTGTGTGTGCATTTATGCATGTATTCCGCCTAAGAGTTATTCTGTATATATGCGCTTAAATTACATAGTGGCCCTTTTGCAAAAATGCATCAGAATCTAGGCTTAACCCTTTAGTGTCCAATGTTCCCGTAATAAGCCATATGGGAAAAGATTGATGGGAACATTGGACACTAAAGCGTTTTAATGCACGGTTTCCCAGGATTTTACAGCATGCTAAGCCTATATTTAACGTAGCACTTTGGGGGGATTTTTAAACAATATTTTATTGCAGGTCTTGCACTAATGTCATTAGCACACGGTACCTGCATAGAGTTAATGCAGAAGCAGAGGCACCAAATGCTCCTGTGTTAATTCTGTATTAACCAGTTAACACACTCTCTGCTCATGACATGGAGGAGTGGAGGAGTAGCCTAACGGTTTCTGCAGTGGGGTTTGATCCTGGTGACTTTGGTTCAATTCCCACTGTAGCTTCTTGTGATCTTGAGCAAGTCACTTAACCCTCCGATGCCCCTGGTGCAAAATTTAGGTTGTGAGCCCTCTAGGGACAGAGTAAGTGCTTGCACATAATGTGTACAGCACATTCAGGCTAATTTTCGAAAGAGAAGAGCGTCCAAAAAGCGACACAAAAGGCACATGGGCGCCCCTGTGGAAGAAGGTCGCCCAAATCCAATAATCGAAACAAGGCCGTAAGGACGTCCTCAGCGCGAGGATGCCCATCTATGGTCGTCCCCACAGGGGGCATGTTAGGGATGTGTTATGGGCGGCATTATGAGATGGGCGCCTCCAACGTATAACGGCTAGTGAAATGGTTTCGCATGGGTGGGACCATGGGCGCCCTTAGTTAGACCTGAAATAAAAGTGACCAGGGTAAGGGGGAAGCCGTCTTTAGACCCATTAGCGATTTTGTGGAGGTGGAGAGTGGCGAGAGAGTTGTTGGGAGAGAAAGCTGAATCGTTGTTTGCAGAGAAAGCTGAGAGTTTGTTCAGTACCTGTTACTTTTGTGTGCTGTAGTCTGAACGTTTTCATCCTCACCTGCCTCATTTGTGTTTTACCTTTCCAGCTTTTCCTACGCCTTCTAGCCCCCAAACCTAGACACCACTACTCCTTCCTCTCAGTGGCGTAGCTAGGTGGGGCGCCAGGGGAGCAGCCGCTCCCCCAAACGGAGTTCTGCTGGTGCCGGCGCCTATTTTTTCTCAATGTGTTGCATTGAAAATGTGCGCCGGCGCCAGCGGAAGTCTGCTCTCGCACTGCTTTTGCTCCCCCCGCGCCGTCAACCTGGCTCCGCTTCTGCTTCCTCTATCTACTACTACAACTACTACTACTATTAAACATTTCTATAGCGCTACTAGACTTACGCAGCGCTGTACAAATCAACATGAAAAGACAGTCCCTGCTGAACAGAGCTTACAATCTAAATTGGACAGACGAACAGACAGTTAGGGGTGGGGAAATTGCAGTGGTAGGGGTGATAAGTGAGGGTGTTGAGTAAGAGAGTCATGGTTAGGAGTTGAAAGCAGTAGCAAAGAGGTGGGCTTTAAGCCTAGACTTGAAGACAGCCAGAGACTGAGCCTGACGTACTGGCTCAGGGAGTCTATGCCAGGCATAGGGAGCAGCGAGATAGAAGGAACGGAGCCGGGAGTTAGCAGTGGGGGAGAAGGGGGACGACAGGAGACATTTACCCAGTGAACGGAGTTCATGGGGAGGAGTGTAGGGAGAGATGAGAGTGGAAAGGTACTGAGGAGCTGCGGAGTGGATGCACTTGTAGGTCAAAAGCAGAAGTTTGAACCGTATGCGGAAGTGGATAAGGAGCCCCATCCCCTCCCTCTATCCCTCTCCATTCACTGTCCCCAAGTTCATATTTCATTCCCATACCTGTTTGTAGTCTCTGTTTGTCTCTTTGTCCTGTGCAGGGCCGCCGAGAGGGGGGACAAAATTCCCTGGGCCTGGCGCCACTGTCCCCTCCACCCACCCCCCTCTGTCCACCACCGTGCCGGGCCCCCCTGAATTCAAATCATAGTGCCTCACCTCGACCTCATTCCGTGTGAAAGAAGCGCAGCAGCGACAGTCTGCAGATCGCCTCCCTTCGGGCCTTCCCTTCCTGTGTCCCGCCCTCACACAAGTTACATCAGATGAGGGCGGGACACAGGGAGGGAAGGCCCGAAGAGAGGCAATCTGCAGACTGCCGGGAGCAAGGTCAAGGTGAGGCGCTATGATTTGAATTCAGGGGGGCCCCGGCCCGTTGGTGGACGGAGGGGGTGGGTGGGGATGACGACGACCTTGGGTGGGCGGCCTTACCCTGGGCCCGGACCAGTCTCTCGGCGGCCCTGGTCCCGTGTACTGCTGCAGCATGTTTGTGAAGACTGCTTGGAGAGTGAGTGGCTAGAGGGTGTGGCAGGAGAGTTTGTAGTGGGTCAGAGAGTGCTTGCAGTGTGGCTCTGCTGTGTGTGACCGCATTGTTTGTCAGTGGTGGGAGAATGAGTGTCAACTTCTGTTTGTTGCTGCTGTGTTTCACCAAGTTGGTAGGGAGAGGTGAGCACTGGTGTCACTGCATTGCACCTGTAGTGTGGGGAAATGGAGGCACTAAATGCACAGGTGGCTTACATGGTGGAGGAAGAGGGGAGGCACCACAGGAGGTACTCATGCCCCAGAGTTTTCAGGCCCCGTAGCAATTTCCTAGACCTCACTGACCTGCAGTGTCTCACTAGGTACCACTTTGATAGGGCTGCCATTCAGCACCTTTGTGACCAGCTCAAACCCCTCCTGCAGCCCAGGACCCGTAGGAACAACCCCATCCCTGTGCACCTAAAGATCACTGCTTCTCTATCTTTTCTGACCACTGGGAGTTTCAGTCTGTCTCACCCAGGCTTCCATTTCTAACTGCCTCACCCAGTTCCTTGATGCCTTCCTTCCCTCACCTCTGAGTACATCACCTTCCCCACTATCCCCCAGGCCCTGCAGAACAACATGGCTGACTTCTACGCTGTAGCTCGCTTCCCCTCAGTCATAGGCGCCATTGACTGCACACATGTCGCACTCAGACCCCCCCCCCGGGCACGAGAGACCACTTATAGGAACAGGAAAGCATTCCACTCACTCAATATGCAAGTTGTGTGTGACGCCCAGGGGGAGATTCTAGATGTGTGTGCCTGATACCCAGGTTCCACCCATGATACCTATATATTGCAGCACTCAGGAATCTTCCGCAGGTTTGACCGAGGAGAGATCACCGGCGGATGGCTCCTAGGTAAGTGCAGCATGGATCTGCCCAAACTATACCTCCTCCACCGGGCAACCCTCAGAACTGTCTCTCTTCAGCTCACTCAACAACCCACTATTCCCCCACCTCCTCAAGGTACCCACTCCAAACAATACACACTCATCTTTCTCATCCTGCTTCTCCCCAAAGGTGATAGAGGCTACCCATAGCGGAGTTGGCTCCTGACCCCCATAGTGCACCCACAAACAGCGTCAGAGGAGAACTACAACAGTAGACATTGGACCACCCGTGGCATCATTGAGCGCTCCTTGGGACAACTTAAGAACAGATTCTGATGTCTGGACCGTTCTGGAGGGGAGCTCCTGTACAGTCCCCAAAAGGTGGCAAAGATATTCCTGGCCTGCTGCATGATACATAATTTGGCAGTGCGAAGAGGACAGGCCCTCCCAGAAGAGCCATAGTAGCAGGCCCCAGATGAACAGGATGAGGAGCCCACAGAGCAGAGCAGAGCAGAGCAGAGCAGAGTGCACACCAGCTGGGGTCAGAGCCAGGCAAAGGCTGATCGAGACAAGTTTTGTGTGAGAGTAAGTTGACATTTATTTCTATCACATAGTACTTACACACCACCACCACCACCCCCCCCCTCCCACCACCATCACCCGCTCTGTGCATATTCCCCTCCCTCCAACCCTCACCACCCACCTCTACCCCCCAGCATGTCCCATCACTTTCCCCGTCCTCTCCCCTGGCCCTGTACCCTCCTACCCCTCCCACCATGTTCCTTTGCAGCTGGTGCTGCAGGGGAACTCTGTTGAGAGTCCTCCTCTAATGAGCTCCCACTCTCCTCCTCTGTGTCCACAAGGCAGCCTGCTGCCTCGGCTGCCCTGTGGAAGTACAGCCACCTTGCAGTCTGTGGCTTGCCCTGCAACCTGGGCACAAGACTCAGAAGGGGAGCTGGTGTGGTGGCTGCTGGATCAGTGGCTGGGGAGGCTGAGGATCTCAAGCTCCTCTTTTTTGCGGGTGGTTGCTGTGCACCGGTGGAAGTAGACGCCACTTGTTGCTGCATCAGGGCTGTAATAGGTGCTTTCAGGTCACGGCATAGGCCCTCGATGCTGTGCTCCAGCCGTTGGAGCTGCTATACTACTTCACGTTGGGCCTGGAGTGCTTCCCGTTGCACCTGGAGCACTTCTTGTTGCAGCTCCAATTTCTGACGCTGGTAATCTTCCATGTGCACATTCTGGCACAGCAATTGTGTGGCGAGGTGCAGTAGCTGCCTCCTCTGGCTGGATGGCCTCTGCTGAGGAGGTGCCCCCCGCTTCTGCATCTTCTTCTTCTTCTTCTGTGCCACCATCGGCAAAGGCTGCAGGTGGTGGAGGGAGAGCCTCTGTTGCGGGTGGTGGAAGGAGAGCCGGCGCTGCTGCTGCTGGGTCCTGTGGTTCCACCCCATGGTCCTGTGTGCTTTCTTGTGCAGGCCCACTGGTTTGCTGCTCTGTGTGCTGGGGCTGGTGGCCACTTGGGCCAGCTTCTTCCTAAGACTGGCTGTCATCACCTGCATAGCAAAAGGGGAGGAAGTGTGTTGGTGAAAATAACCCACTTTTGTTTTCCAGCATTCATATACATAGCCCCACACGCAAAGACTCAACAAAGAGATGCTGAGGAATGGGATTGGCAGGCAAGCCACAGATGTCATTGTACATGGTACAGAGCTGGAGACGAGGAGCGCAGTGTACTACAGAGACTGATGTGGAAGAGAGCCACACAGCAGGTGGGTAGACATAGAACTGTGGAAGGAATATAGAGGACACAGTGGCTACAGTAGAGGTGTGGGAAGGAGATATGCAGAGTTTGGTGATGGGAAAAGAGGAGGGAGTGGGGAAGGCCCCCAAAGCTGTGAAACAGTGGTAACCTACACACACATTGCTGGAAACCCTCCCCCCGGCTACTCCCTGTGTCATGGTCGGTAATGAATAGTGATTTGTATTGCATGTGGTGTTCTCACCCCTTCCCCTACTGAGGAGCACCACACTGTCTCCCACTTGTGTAAAACAGAGTGTAGTGCAGCACAACAGATACCCCAGCTTCCTAATGGTCAACCTACCTGAGCCCTCAGGCTGTGCTGATGTGTCAAGGGACCCAATGCCAAGGATACCCTCCTGGAGCAAGAGCCCATGAATGATGCGCTCAATGGGGGTCAAGTTAGTGGTTTCATCACATCTCAGCTGGCGTCACTTCCGTTTGCAGTCTTCCACATCCCTGCCACAGTGGAAGACTGTGTTGACCTGGCCCCTTACTGCCTCCCATTCTCTCTGCTTCATTGTAGCAGCCAGCCTCTGGCCCATGGGAGCAAAGAGATGCGTGTGCCTTCTCTGGATTTCCTGAATCAGCAGTTCAATTTCAGGGTTGCTGAAATTACCCTTGTGGGTGGGTGGTTGCTTTGGTGCCATTGTACCAATGAGATGCAAAATGGCCCCTCCCACAAAATAACCCCTAGACAAAATAGCCCCCTAGAAAAAAATATAGTGCCATATTCTGGCAGGGTGGCTAATTTGTCAAGGGCTATATTGTGGGCAGGCCATTTTGACAGTGGCTGTTATGTCGGGAGCTTTTATTGTTTGGAGCTTTTTTGTTGGGGCCATTTTGTCAGAGCTATTTTGACTGGGTACCAGGAAAAGTACAGTTAAGAAATTCTGATTCACATATTTGGCTCATTTACAGGCCTTTGTAATAATCCAGGCAGGAAAACCTATAGCCACAAAATGTTGTTTCATCATTGATGCTTAAATTCAGGTAAAGGGGTTCATTGTGAGACTCAAGGGTGAAGGAGGAATATATAGAAGCTGACAAGGATAAGGTGGAATTGCTTAACAAATATTTCTGCTGTGTTCACAGCTGAAGGACCGGGGGCAGGACTGCAGAAGACAACCACAAATAGGAATGGAGGTGTGGTAGTCCCTGATCGATTTTCAGAGGACTGTGTTTGTGAGCAGCTGGCTAAACTAAAGGTAGACAAAGCAATGGAGCAGGATGGTATCCATTCGAGGGTACTGAAGGAATTTGGGAATGTATTAGCGGCTCCGCTGGCTGATCTTTTCAATGCTTGTCTGGAGTTGGAAGTGGTCCCGGAGGTCTGGAACAGAGCAGATGTGGTCCCTTTCCAGAAAAGCAGAAGTAAGGAAGAGGTTGAGAACTACAGGCAGGTAAGTCCGACTTCTGTGGTAAGCAAATTAATGGAAATGCTTCAAAAACCATTATGATATGTGTAATATATTGGTTCACACCATTGTGGATAAACGTAGAAACGTGTTTATTAGGATGAAAACTATTTGTCCATCCACACATTAGCTTGGTTTCCTTTTATCTTGTATGTTCAGTATATTCTACTGAACAATAAACAAAAAAAAACACAAGGAGCCTTCCAGAAAGGGGGCGTCAACTCAGAATTTTATTGATCAGACCCGACACAGTCCATGTTTTGGCGACACCACCTGTGTCAGAGATCTTTCGATGATCACAAAATCATTGAAACAGTGTGGAAGCATTTTTTGGCACTTTACCTTCATACCTGCACAGCTGTCTGTGTCATTTATGTGAATTCAGATTTAGGATTTTCCACTGATTTGTTTGACACCCTTGGATTTTGTGATCATTGAAAGATCCTTGAAGCAGGCAGTGTTGCCAAAACGTGGATCATGTCAGGTCTGATCAATAAAATTCTGAGTTGACGCTTCCTCTCTTGAAGGCTCCTTGTGCTTCTTTTGATTTGTTGCTCCTTTGGTTGTTCTTTGGATTCCGTCTATTACAGCCTCAGTATATTCTACTGCACATTCTGTACTACATGATAAATGTATTCATTTTCATCAACACATATTGGGAACTTAGTGGAGATTGCATAATCCATGCTTCAAAAAATTAAAAGTAAGGAAAGAGAGAGGGAAGCAGCAAACTCAGGAACTGTCCAATTGCTGTCCTTTCTGACTGTAAGATTATTTAACTGGGCTTATCACTACCTATTATTGTCTCCTTTTGTTTTTCAGCATTTTGGGGGCTGCCTGCAGCACTGCAAAATACTTTCACTCTGAAAATTGGTTCAGGAAAAGGTATCCACAGATACTTGCACTTGTTTCTCTGCAGGGATTTTTTTCTAATCAAAGCAAGATGCATACAGTATTTTATTTATTTGGATTTTGCTCACACCTTTTTCAGTAGTAGCTCAAGGTGAGTTACATTCACATACAGTGGATATTTTTCTGTCCCAGGAGGGCTCACAATCTAAGTTTGCACCTGAGGCAATGGAGGGTTAAGTGACTTGCCCAAGATCACACGGAGCAGCAGTGGGATTTGAACCAGCCACCTCTGGATTGCAAGACCAATGTTCTAACCACTAGGCCACTCCTCAAGACTACAAATGCACCTGCAATGCCGGTCCTCAGAAATTCCTCCACTAAAAGAACACAATTCTATCTGCACACAAGTTGGGCAATTTTCACATGACCCATTTCCTGGGGTAAAACACTGGTTTACCTATAACAATAGATTTGAAAATTGCTCTCTGTATGGCTAATTTCAAGCCAGGGTGCCTAAACATTTTCAAATAAAGCCTCCTATTTTATAAAACCAAAAATAGCTGCCTATGTGCCTTTCATAAAATAGATATTCATAACTAGCACCAAAGAGGGCAAGTTATCAATGTGGGCTACTGTTAAGCCATGCTATTTTGCTGTTAACCCCAGTTATTAGTAACTAAGTCTCTGTGCTAAAATAGCCTGAGTTAGTGGTAAAATAACACATCTTAACAGTAGCCCATGTTGATAACTTCTCCCTTTAGTATGAAGAGTTGCATCTTCTGCATCAGCTGCAGGTCCTGCAATGACTCCGGGAGAGGTTGGGGCTTTGACCCTGGCAGTTAATAAAAGGAAATCTAAAAAGTCTAAGGGCTAGGTTTACTGGGCGTGTTAGCATTTTTAATGCACGTAAATGGTGTATGCACGTTAAACGCTAGCGTGCACATAGAAATGTATAGGCATGTTAGCGTTTAACACTAATGCACCTTAGTAAACATACCCCTAAGTCTGCTAAATCTAGGAAGGGGGAGGGCCAGAGAAGTAAGGTGTGTCCCTTTTCATCACCTTCCTGTTTCTCCTAGTACATTGTCCTCTTCTTCTACAGTTTCATCTTCTTCCTTCGTGGGCCTCCGATCTGGAGGGATATTTCGGCCACCAAGGGTGGCCTACTGGCCTTGGAGGCCATGACTGAACTTTGGGAGGCTGTCCCTAAATATTTGCACAAAAAGATCAAAAAGAGGGTAAGCATAGATGTTTTTAAATTGATGGAAAGCTGGAGGAAGTCCAAAGTCAAGAAAAAAGTTTCCAGAAATATTATAAATTGGATTCACGCCTTTCTGCGACTTGCAAGTATTTGGGGCCATGAGGAACCCGCCCAATATGGACCTCTCCCTCACTATGCCAATACCATCCTGGACGCTTATCAGTGCTACAGTGATTGGTGCTGGCTAAATGATGAAGAATTTAGGGTTAAAATGGAGGAGAATCTCCATATGTCATGGGGTATACAGGATATTAACTTGTGCCTTACCCACATGCAAAAATCCACTACTTCCACTCCTCTGATTACGAAGGCCTCTGGAATCTAAGCTGCGAGTGCTTCTCATAATTTTCATTCAGCCCAGTCCGGGCAAAGTCCTTTCACAGACTATAAATTTAAACACATCTATGCCACCTGTGGGGCTGCACATGCAGCTTCCAAATGCGCCAATAAGTCTGTCCCTGCCATTAAGCCTCCAAATGAATCTACTTTCGGTAGAGCTCTTACTTCAGTGAGCCTCCAAGCCATGTGACCTTGGTTACTCAGGTATCCTAATGCCGCAGCAGCAAGGGTTCTATGCCAGGGTTTTTCTCAAGGTTTTCCCATCCCCTTTGTAGGTGGATAACAACGAAGTCCGTAACTCCTCTTCTACTGCTAAGGCGAGTGCCATTATTCTCGCCAAATTGAACGAGGAGATTGCTATGGGCTGCATTGCTGGCCTGTTTGCATCCAGACCCCTTCCAATATTGAGGCTCACATAAGGACATAAGAACATAAGCGTTGCCATAAAGGGAGAGACCAAAGGTCCATCAAGCTCTGTATCCTGTTTCCAACAGTGGCCAATCCAGGTTACAAGTACCTGGCAAGATCCCAGAACAGTATAATACATTTTATGCTGCTTATCCTAGAAATAAGCAGTGGATTTTCCTCAAGTCCATCTTAATAATGGCTTATGGACCTTACTTTTAGGAAGTTAGCCAAACCTTTTTAAAACCTGCTAAGCTAACTGCTTGTACCACATTCTCTGGCAATGAATTCCAGAGTTTAATTACACACTGAGTGCAGAAATATTTGTTTTAAATTTACTAATTTGTAGCTTTATTGCATGCCCCCTAGTCCTAGTATTTTTGGAAAGAGTAAACAAGTGATTCACGTCTACTCGTTACATTCCACTCATTATTTTATAGACTTCTATCATATCTCCCCTCAGCTGTCTTTTCTCTAAGCTGAAGAGCCCTAGCTGCTTTAGCCTTTCCTCATAGGAAAGTTGTCCCATCCCCTTTATCATTTTAGTCTTCCTTCCCTATACCTTTTCTAATTCCACTATATCTTTTTTGAAATGCGGTGACCAGAATTGCGCACAGTATTCG
Organism: Microcaecilia unicolor; assembly: GCF_901765095.1. Lineage (NCBI taxonomy): Eukaryota > Metazoa > Chordata > Amphibia > Gymnophiona > Siphonopidae > Microcaecilia > Microcaecilia unicolor. The sequence continues at coordinate 140,816,383 of NC_044034.1, read as the reverse complement.
AGGCACTGTTGCACCATGGAGTGATACAAAGGCATTATAACGTCCTCATTTTTGTTTTCCATTCCTTTTCTAATAATACTTAACATTCTATTTGCTTTCTTAGCCGCCGCTGCACACTAAGTAGAGGGTTTCAATGTATCATCAACAATGACACCTAGATCCCTTTCCTGGTCGATGACTCCTAATGTGGAACCTTGCATCATGTAGCTATAATTCAGGTTCCTCTTTCCCACATACATCACTTTGCACTTGCTCACATTAAACATCATCTGCCATTTGGATGCCTAGTATCCCAGTCTTGAAAGGTCCTCGTGTAATTTTTCACAATTCTCTTGCAATTTAACAACTTTGAATAACTTTGTATCATCAGCAAATTAAATTACCTCACTAGTTACTTCCATCTCTCGATCATTTAGAAATATGTTAAAAATCAGCAGTCCCATCATAGACCCCTGCGGAACCACACTATTTACCCTTCTCCATTGAGAATACTGACCAATTAACCCTACTCTCTGTTTTCTATCTTTTAACCAGTTTTTAATCCCCAATAGAACACCACCTCCTATCCCATGACTATCCAGTTTCCTCTGGAGTCTTTCATGTGGTATTTTGTCAAATGCTTTTTGAAAATCCAGAAACACAATATTGACCAACTCACTTTTATTCACATACTTGTTCACACCTTCAAAGAATGTAGCAGATTAATGAGGCAAGATTTCCCTTCACTAAATTCATGTTGGCTTTGCCTCATTAATCTATGCTTTTGAATATGCTCTGTAATTTTGTTCTTTATAATAGTCTCTACCATTTTGCACAGTACCGATGTCAGGCTCACCGGTCTATAATTTCCCAGATCATCTCTGGAACCTTTAAAAAAAATCAGCGTTACTTTGGCCACCATCCAATCTTCCGGTACCATGCTTGATTTTAAAGATAAATTACATATTACTAACGATAGTTCCACAAGTTCATTTTTATTTTATTTATTTATTTGTTGCATTTGTATCCCACCTTATCCCACCTCTTTGCAGGCTCAAAGTGGCTTACAATACATCATGAGTAGTGGAAGAATGTTAGTAGATAAATATTTGGTATTACAGGATCTTGGTCAGCATTATGTTAATAAAACAAACTAAACAAAGTCATAGTATACAAGCAGATATTAAGAAACAGTTCTGAATATGGATGTGTGCATTGTGCATGTTTACATTTGTTGATCTTTGTGGTACGTTTTATTAAAGAGATGTGTCTTCAGTAGTATGTGGAAGTTCGTTCTTTCATATATCGACTTCAAACTGCGCGGCAGTACGTTCCATAACTGTGTGCTCAGGTAGGTAAAGTTTGACGCATGCATTGTTTTGTATTTCATTCCTTTACAGTTGGGGAAGTGCAGATCAAGGAATGTACGGGATGATCTTTTGGCATTCCTAGGTGGTAGGTCTATCAGGTCTGACATGTAAGCTGGTGCGTCACCATGGATAATTTTATGAACTAGAAGGCATATTTTGAACGTGATGTGTTCCTTAAGTGGGAGCCAGTGTAATTTTTCTTGTAGGGGCTTGGAGCTTTCAAACTTTGGTTTGCCAAATATGAGTCTGGCTGCAGTGTTCTGGGCTGTCTGGAGTTTCTTGATTATTTGTTCTTTGCAGCCGGCATATAGTGCGTTGCAATAGTCTAAATGACTGAGCACCATTGATTGTACCAGGTGGCGGAAAACATTCCTTGGGAAGAAAGGTCTTATTCTTTTTAATTTCCACATTGAGTGGAACATCTTTTTGGTTGTGTTTTTCACGTGGTTCTCTAGTGTTAGGTGTCGATCAATAGTGACTCCAAGAATTTTTAGGGTTTCTGAGATAGGAAGGTTTAGAGTTGGTGTGTTAATGGCAGTGAATTCTTTCTTGTTGTGTTGTGAGGTGAGTATTAGGCACTGGGTTTTGTCTGCATTAAGTTTTAGCCGAAATGCGTCTGCCCAAGAGTGCATGATGTTGAGACTTTGGTTGATGTCATTGGAAATTTCTTTTAGGTCTTGTTTGAATGGGATGTAGATCGTTACGTCATCTGCGTAAATGTATGGATTAAGGTTTTGATTTTATAGTAATTTGGCCAAGGGTATCATCATTAAGTTGAATAGAGTCGGCGAGAGGGGGGATCCTTGTGGTACTCCGCATTCAGGTACCCATGCGGCTGAGATAGTCGAATTAGATGTCACTTGGTATGATCTTGTGGTTAAGAATCCCTTGAACCAATTGAGGACATTGCCTTCAATTCCGAAGTAATCAAGGATGTGTAATAAAATTCCGTGGTCAACCATGTCGAAAGCGCTTGACATGTCAAATTGTAAAAGTAGTATGTTCTTGCCAGATGCAATCGTTTGTTTGAATTTGGTCATGAGAGTTACTAATACTGTTTCAGTGCTGTGGTTAGCCCGAAATCCTGATTGGGAATTGTAAAGAATTGAAAATTTATCTAGATAGTTTCAATTCTATCAGTATTCTGGGATGAATTCCATCCAGTCCAGGTGATTTGCTACTCTTCAATTTGTCAAATTGCCCTATTACATCTTCCAGGTTTACAGAGATTTAATTCAGTTTCTCTGACTCGTCAGCTTTGAATACCATTTCTGGGACCGGTATTTCTCTCAAATCTTCCTCAGTGAAGACTGAAGCAAAGAATTCATTTAATCTCTGCGCTATGACTTTGTCTTCCCTGAGTACCCCTTTTACCTCTCGGTCATCTAGTAGACCAACTGATTCTTTTGGTACTTCTTGCTTTTAATATACTGTGCTAGAGATCGGCACTGGACCAGAGGATTGGCGAAAGATCAACTGACAAATTGGATAATGGCTTACTGAATATGGTGGCCATCAAATTAAGCACTCATGGGTCAATGTCACTTGCCCTGGTTTATATGGGCGTGACAGAGTCCACCTGCCCAATGTGGGTATGGAACCCTTGTTAAATAATTTCCTCAAAGCTATAGAACTTGTTATTTGGCCTGCAGCTGTGTTTTCTGGTGATGGTGGTGGTGGTGGTGGGGGGGGGGGGGGGGGGGTGGAGGAGGAATTTACCTTCGGGTGTTCCCCTTAGTGGGGGTTCCCATGCTACAGTCTGTTCAGAAGGAGGGCCCCAGCTCAAATACAAGCGTGGATGTCCACATGTAGAACTTTACCCTTGCTGCTATGGCAGGAAATTGTTTGCATTATTTGGTTTATGGTACTACGACTTCATATTTTATTTATTTGTTGGGATTTATTAACGCCTTTATGAAGAAATTCACCCAAGGCGGTGTTCATCAGGTATAGTTTAACATAAAACTTACAATTTTGTTAACAGCATAACAGTAGTAAAATGGCCAAGTATAAACAGAAATACAATAAATGAGGTAAACTTGAAAAGAGTAAATTGAAGCCTATTAATAGGACAACCATGAAACAGTATTAAAAATATATACATTTAACAGCACTGAAATTCAAATAATAGAAATATAATATGATGTCAGCATAACACTAATGAAATATCTAGTAAGCACACATCAGAACATTCAAATAACATTGCTATGATACTAATGCTTTTCTACAATACAGCTTACCATATAGCTGAGGGACCAAATGCAGATATATAGATGGGGACAAGATGCGTGATACAGAATCAGTTGGGATAAATAAATGGGTGGATAAACTAAAGGCAAGTTCTTTGTACAGTTAAACAAGATATAAGGAACTGGTGGTCTGAGTTACAGTGTGTGTAGCAAGCTAGTCCAGGTGCAGAATGAGTGTATAGTCAGTTACCCTACATATTAAAGGCTTGGGAGAAGAGCCAGGCTTTCATCTGCTTCCTGAAGTAGAGGTAGTCTCGATATACACAGTCCCTCTGGGAGTAAATTCCAGAGCATTGAGGGCTACTCCTGAGAAAGCTCTTTGGCCGGTATCGCAGTGTAAATTTCTTTTGATGAGAGGACAGAGAGTGATGCTCCTTGAGAGGACCTTAGAGGTCTCAAAGGTGTGACTTCTTGCTGATAATGGTGACGTACCTAGGGGAGCGACTGCTCCCCCAAACAGACTTCCGGCTCTGTCAGCAGTCCGCTCTCTGCTCCCCCTGACACCTCAACCTGGCTACGCTTCTAGGTGGGTAGTCTGGTTGTTCTTTGTAAATAAATAAATAAATATTTGCTTATTTGTTAGCTTGGGGTTAAAGATGTCACCAACGATCAAAACTGCGGCCTGTTTTATATCATTCAAGTCTTTCTAGTATATATATTGTTATATTGTGGATTGCGCCTACTGTTATAATTTATGTTTGATGAGGGAGGAAAAAGGGGGTGATTAATCTTGTATTCCCCCCCCCCATTAATTCATGGAGACCTCTGCCCAATCTTATAAGGGCCATATAGATGGAAAAAGATTTGTGAAGTTACCCCCTTTATATGTACTCTTAGCTTTGTGGTCTTCGCTTCTCCTCACCAGACAGTAGTCCCCAGCAGCTGCAGAGAGGGGACTGTCCTCTATAGTGCCAGGCCCGTCTCTACAGTGACAGTTCTCCCTCCCTCCCTCCTGGCCTGAGCCCACCCCACGGTGCACCTTAATAACTCGGTTTCATTTTCATGTAAGCTCTCACTGGAAATGTTGAAAGAACATTTAAACAGTAAAGGATTTACAGCTTACTTTGGTCGTCTCTTGATAAAAGTGACAATTAAAATTTCACCAAACCACGTGAAAGTTTACCAGCCACTCCAGCTGCTGGCTCATTGTGCTGAGGTCTTAAAAGCCTTGTGTAGGATTCAGGAAACCACACTTTCCTTGGCACTTTGAAGTGCCCAGATCTGAGGTTATGAGATGAAGTTTCAGAGTGGAATGATGGCGCAGTTCCTGCATTCAGCAGCGTATCATTATCCCCGGGCACTTTTTCTAAATATAACACGTATTGCAGAAACATTACAGACAGAACATCAACACACTGCTCATTATTTTCCTTCCTTATTTTCTGCAGTCGTTGTGGTAATTATTAATTGCTGAGATGAGGAGGAGTGAGAACTGGAGACATCCCCAGGCAGGGTGAGCCTGCTGGAAGACAGAAGAATGCCCTTCCTCAGATGGGGTGGCAGTCCTGGGGGAGGGGGCGCTTCTCATTCTTCAAGACCCACAGTGCCTATGGTAATTTCACCAAACTCATCTATATTCCTGGGAGATGAGCAGGTCTAACAATAGGCAGTGAACTGCCAAATAGGTGCCTTCTTTCAAACAAGAAATTCCTCTGCTGTAGTTCAAATGCTTAAAACCAGCCCATCTGGGTGCTGACTTTCCTCTTGGGTCGATGGAGGCTGCAGACATAGGAATGGGTAATGCACCGTCTCCCACTTTTAACTCATGACTATAGCGTGTATCAGTTTTGTATTTGATGCTTAGTTGCCTGGAGGGCTATAAAAATAACACCAGAAAGATCATTGCCAGTGACCCAGCCTATGAAAGTTCAGCCAGGTCCCTCGAGCATCAATGCAGTAAATGCATGCCTGCATATAATTCCAGTTTATAATCTCGGTTAGGATGTAAGAAAGTGTGATGAATTGTGATGCTTAGAGCTAAAGAGGACATTCCTTCCACTGTATATTTCCATAAAGGCATAACTGTTCCCGTCATTGTAGAACAGCTCACTAGAAAGCCCAGAATAGTCCCCCCCCAAACACCTTAAGATAAAATCTTAGCAAACTTGTACCCTTAGTGCTGCATGAAACAAAAAGCAGCTATCTGTAAGCAGACCAGGGCAAGAGGTGAACATTGTTGCACAGGAAGACACTCCTGCAATCCGTCTGAAACAGACGATGGAACATGATGAATGAATGGAGCATCTCTGTAAAAAGTGACAAAGCGTGCTCTTCCCCCTTGCACTGGGGGTCATGCACTGAATGTGGCCCATTGTCACAGAAGGCAGGAGAAGGAGAGAGACAGGGTCTCCTACACACTGCAAGACAGATTTCACTCCTCTTCTGAGGGTGGAAGTTACTAACAGAACCTGAATGTAAACCCGCAGCTGGAAATGTCAGGTAGTATCAGCTCTGGCTGAAGAGGAGGTTGATTTATTCAACATAACAAGGGCTGGTGGCCACCAGTAAATCTGAGCCAGTGTTCATTATATGGAAAGTACTCCGATCTATATACATGTCTGTGTACAGAGAGGGGCTGAAATACACGGATGCTCTTAAATGTGCCTTTTAAATCAGCCAGAATCCCTTAATTGCACTGCCTGATGAACCCAGCATTTAATTTGTCCAGGGCTTGTATAATGCACAGACAGATTGAGGGAACCACTGAACCTTCACCTCTCAAGTGATGGACCTTTAGCACCACCAGTTGGTGAGATGGTTTGAATAACACCCAGGGAAAGGCAGGAACGAAACCCTTGCTCTCAGGGACTCAGCAATACCTGAGTGCTGTGACCAATCCCAGGGTGCAGAAAAGCCTTTTTCCCTTGTCAGTGTTCATTTAATAATGTTCTGTTTACATTGGAATATCCATTTTGTCTAGCTGGTCTGCCTCGAAGGCAGCAATAAAAGCCAGGCTCCAGCTGTGCTTTGCTTTCTTGGTCTTCTGTCAAGAATCTCCTTTACTTTTTGTCATAAAGGAGTGATTTAAAAAGGCTTTTTCACGCATATGTGGTCGTGTACATGCGAACAAGGGTGTTTATAAACTACACCATGCGTACAAGTCCACGCAATGAGAAGAGGGGCGCATTTGTGCCACTCTGGTGGATGAATGTCCGGAGGTGAAGTTTGGGCAGAGCAGGGGTGGAGTCAGTCATAAATATAAGCAGCTTCTTTTTGACTGTTTTGGGGGTCTTTTACTAAAGCTTAGCTTGAGTTACCTGCAGCAGGGCCCATGGGAATAAAATGGGCCCTGCTGCAGATAGCTCAAGCTAAGTGTTACTACTACTACTACTACAAATCATTTCTACAGCGCTACCAGTCGTACGCAGTGCTTCACAATTGAACATGAAGAAAAGACAGTCCCTGCTCAAAGTGTTAGTAAATGATCCCCTTGGTGGCTGTTTTGGGGTACGTGTATGGCTTTATAAAATAGAACCAAAATAGGCACCTACTTGGGCTTCCAACCTACGTGACACCTTACAAAGTTAGGGGCTGATATTCAAAATAATTTAACCAGTGTGGACTAACCCTTGTGTTGTTTGGTGATGTAGAGTAGCCTAAGGGTTAGCGCAGTGGCCTCAGAATATGGAGTGGGGTGGGGGCCAGGTTTGATTCCCACTGCATCTCCTTGTGACTCTGGGCAAGTCACCTCACCCTCCATTACTCCAGGTACAAAGCGAGTAAAACCACTTTGATTGTAACCACAGAAAGGTGGTATATCAGTGGTTCCCAAACCTGGTCCTGAAGCACCCTAGCCAGTCAGGGTTTCATGATATCTGCACTGAATATTCATGAGATATATTTGCATACCCAGGAGGCAGTGCGTACAAATATCTCTCATGAATATTCATTGTGGATATCCAGAAAGGTTGACCTGATGGGGTGCCTCCAGGTTTGGGTACCATTGTTGTATATCAAATCCCATCCTCTGTTCCTTTCAATTGAGAGGAAAGGCCTTCCTACACAGGGCCGTGCCAACACGGTAAGCGAGGTAAGCATGGCAGGAGGGCGCCATCCTCTGGGGGGTGCCCGCCGCACCATGCTTACCTCGCCCTCTTCTCCCCAGATCCTTTTCCTTTTTTTTTGTTTAAATTTACCTCTGTCCGGCGGCAGCATAGCGTTAGTGAGAAGGAGGCGGCGCTCCCCCGCCCCGACGTGTCAGTCTTCCCTTTGCTCAGTTCCGCCTTCTTCTGACATCAGAAATGACGTCAGAAGAAGGCGGGACACTGAGCGAAGGGAAGACTGACATGTTGGGGCGGGGGAGCGCCGCCTCCTTCTCACTAACGCTACGCTGCCTCCAGACAGATGTAAATTTAAACAAAAAAAAAAAGGAAAAGGATCTGGGGAGAAGAGGGCGGGTAGTGTAGTGATCGTTTTCGGGGGGGGGGGGGCAACTGCAGGGGGGCGCCGTAGACCCTAGGCACGGCCCTGTTCCTACAGCTAAACCCTTGTGTTTTGGGGCATCTTTTCTTCCTTAAATTTCCTTGCAAATGCCTGGTTACTTATGGGAATCATCCTTATATTTTTGTCCATGTTTTACAATTGGAGAATCAGTGGTATAACAGGCTAATGCCCCAGAGCTCTACTTATTTTTGTAAGTTTGATTTCTTTGAGAAGTGATTAGCTAACTTGGGGCTCCTTTTACAAAGCTGCAGTACTTGGACTCTAATTAATGTATTTCTCCTTGATGTGGACTTCATACTGGTATACTATCTGATAGGGCTTTTCTTTGTGCATTTATTTATTTCCACGTATTTGAAATACTGCTAGGCCTGCACGTAGGTATAAACCCCTAGATTTTATATAACGCGACTTATATTGTTCATGCAAATGCAGTTGTATTCTGTAAGAAGCTAATCAGTGCTGATAATTGCCAATTAACAAACAATTATTGACACTAATTGGCATTAATTAGAATTTACATGCAGAACTGTCTAAGCATGTTCTATAATGTGCTGTGTGTAAATTCTAAGTCGCGTAGTTGAAAAGTGGGCATGATCATGGGTGGGTCACGGGGTTTTCTAAAATCTATGTGTATTGTTATAGACAGGGGTGGCCTGACCATTAGGCCACCTGAGGCAGGGGCCTCAGGCAGCACTCTTCAGGGGCGACATCTCCCCATTCGTCGGGGAGTGGGGTTCACGGTGTTTACTTGTTTCACCAGTCACATTCCAAACCCAGCAGCGGCAGCGATTCCCATATGCTACTCTGCCGCTGGCATCTGCCTCTTCCCTTTACTGCTGCTGCCCATCTAATGTAACTTCCTGTTTTGTCAGAGGCTCAGGCAGCCACAGTAAAGGGAAGGGAATCGCTGCGGCTGCCGGGTTTGGAACGCGACAAAACTGGCAAATGAATCTTGGCCCAGAGGGGCGGCATCTCTGCCTGGGGGGTGGCATCTTAGCTTCGCCTCAGGTGGCATCTTGCCTTGGGCTGGCACTGATTATAGAATACACCTGGTCCCCATGTAATTTAGGCGTTGGGATTTCCACCAAGCTTTACCTGACATAACTGCCCGTGACTAAATTTAGTCATACAGACCGGCACTTGGTGTATTCTATAAACCATTTGAAAATGTAGGTTTCTTCTATAAAGTTTGCCTACATTAAGGCAACCTGTATAGAATATGCATAGGTGAATTTCATTTTCGCACTGATTTTTTTAGGTGTAATATATAGAATCTAGTCCAAAGAGGTTAACAATTAAGAATAGCAGAACAGAAGTGCTGGAGAAGACAGAGGAGTAGAGGTGTGTTTTCAAGGCTTCTTTGAAGGTTGCAAGGTTGGGTTGGTTCCTGATGTGTAGAGGAAGGTCGTTCCATAATCTAGAGCCTAGGTAGCTGAAAGCAGACTCTCGTCTAGATAAATGTATTTCTCCTTGATGTGAACTTTATACTGAGATACTTTTTTCTTTGTGCAATTATGGTTCAGGGGTTTCTGAGTATCAATATTCTTCTCTTTTGATACATTTGGAGAATGTTGAAATGATGTAACGGGACAGGAAAGGCTGCTGTTGATTCACATTGCGATGGGCATCACAACCACTAATATTCGGCAGCACTTAACCAGATTGTAGTTCTGAATTTGATCACTGACCACTGCAGCTCCATCCAGATAGTGCCGGGGTTGTGCAGACATGTTGGATAACTTCCGAGTACTGCCAAACACCCAGATACTCAGTGCCACTACCTGGATAGATGCCAGGAAAAAATATCCTGTATGAGGGCTCTTCATGAAATTTCTGGTGTTTGAATGATGTTCAAGACTCTACTGGATATTAACACTTGATTTTATGTTTTGGCAGACAAAATGAACCGCTCCCCTGATGAAGATGTCAAAACACTGGCCATGTTGGCAGTGGGTTTGGTATTACAAAGATAAGTGAATAATTAATTAATTAATTAATGAAATACAAATTTTTTAAAATATTTCTGAAGGACCGATTAGGATTGGAAGTGATTATAAAGCAGCAGCTGAGTGAAAAAATATAAAACAAATAGGAGGAAATATATTTTTTCACTCAACAAATAGTTAAACTCTGGAATTCTTTGTTGGAGGATGTGGTAAGAGCGGTTAGCGTATCTGGGTTTAAAAAAGGTTTGGACAAATTCCTGGAGGAAAAGTCCATAGTCTGATATTGAGACAGACATGGGGAAGCAACTGCTTGCCCCGGGATAGGTAGCATGGAATGTTGCTGCTAATTGGGTTTCTGCCGGGTACTTGTGACCTGGCTTGGCCACTGTTTGGAAAACAGGATACTGGGCTAGATGGACCATTGGTCTGACCCAGTATGGCTGCTCTTATGTTCTTATTTGCTTTGTCTGAAGATCCAAAGAACTTTTCTTTGAAAAAAATCATAAAAAGTTATAAAAATTAAATGACGTATATAAAGTGTTGCTATTTATAATTGCACTGAGTGTGAACTATTGAAGTGTGTTGCTTTTTAGAGCCAAGTTTAATATACTAGAAGACATATTAACCTGCAGATGCTGGGACTTTATATATGTTACATTTGGTTCCCAGCAATTAATTATCACCCACATATAATTGCGTTTTGAAGGGGGACATGATTTGGGTTGGCCATAACGTTTTTATTCGGTTCTCATTTTGCAATGAAGGTTCACATTCTGAAGATTCTGCTACTTGCTCAGTTGCACCTGGGTCTCCAGCAGTGATTCAGGGGTGCAACTGCACTAACTTCTGCGATGTATGACACTGCCTGAAAAATTCAGTAAAAACAGTTTATTTCAACAGCTCCTTAATTAGCTTCTCTCGTAAGTACAACTTAAAGAGATGTGCCACATTCACACGTGAGCACTGACAAGTACCTGTGCATGTTGTGAGCCTGCTCTATTTTTGCACGATTACATTTCTAAAATTGATGACACACATGCACTCCTTCGTGTCTGTACACAGATTTTATAAAAAAGTTCCACTTTTGACAGAGCCTTTATCAAATGCTGGGTGAAATGTGAACATCCTGACAGTGGTGATCCTAGGTCGGCTGCCACCCGGGGTGGATCGCCGCTGCGCGTCCCCCCTCCCGGGTGCAGTGGCATCCGTCCCCCCAGGGTGCAGCACGACACCCCCCCCCGGCGCAATGACACCCCCCTCCCCAGCGCATCAAGCCCCCCCCCCCGGGTGCATTCTTGGCTGCTGGAGGGTGCAGAGAGCAGCCGTGCGCCTGTCGGCTCCACTGGCTCCCTGCTCCCTCTGCCCCGGAACAGGAAGTAATCTGTTCCAGGGCAGAGGGAGCAGGGAACCAGCGGAGCCAACAGACAGGCGGCTGCTCTCTGCACCCTCCAGCAGCGTGCACCTGGGGCGGACCGCCCCCACCGCCCCGCCCTTGGTACACCACTGCATCCTGACCTGGACATCCCATTTCCCACCTATAGGGGGAGATTCTACATATGGCACCTAAAAAAATTGGCGCAGAAATCAGTGCCGACTAAGTGCATTCTATAAGCGGTGCCTAGATTTAGAAGCGGTATAGAATACGCTTAGGGGCCATTTTACTAAGGCGCGTAGGCACCTACGTGCATCCAACGCATGTCAGTTTGGAACTACTGCCCGACTACCACGTGCCATGGGTGGTAATTCCAATTTTACGCATGTCCAATATGCATGGCAAAAAATATTTTTTATTTTCTACCGCGTGGCACTAACTGGAAGGTGATTGGCAGTGTACATACGCTGACGATTATCGCCCAGTTAACGTCTGAGACCTTACCTTTTCAGCAAAAATTTTTTAAAAAGGTATTTTTTACAGGTGTGCTGACAAATTATTCTGCGCAGGCCCAAAACACGCGTCCACACTACTACAGGCCATTTTCAGCGTGCCTTTGTAAAAGGGTCTCAGGACGTGGTAAGTTCTTTGCACTATACTGTGCACAACTGCAGTTTGCAGTCCACGCCCTTCCTCTGCCCCAGAGGCGCAGCCAGACTTCGGCAGGAGGGGGGTCCAGAGCCCGAGGTGAGGGGGCACATTTTAGCCCCCTCTGCCGCTGCCAACCCTGGCACTGCCACCACCAACACCACCACCACCAACAACTTTGCCCCCCCCTCCGACGACCCTCTCGACCCCCCTCCCGCTGCCAACCCTCCCCCGCCGCCGCCTTCACCGCCTACCTTTGCTGATGGGGGACTCCAACCCCCGCCAGCCAAGGTCCTCTTCTTCTGGCGCATGGCTTCGTTCTGTTTCTGTGAGTCTGACTCACAGAAACAGAACAAAGCCTTGCGCCGGAAGAAGAGGACCTCGGCTGGCGGGGATTGGGGTCCCTCGCCAGCAAAGGTAGGTGGCCGCGACAGCGGCGGGGGAGGGTTGGCGGCAGGAGGGGGGTCAAGAGGGTCGCCGGCAGGGGGTCCAGGGCCAAATCTATGGGGGCCCAGGCCCCCGTGGCCTCACGTAGCTACGCCACTGCTCTGCCCATGGCCTGCCTAGTCCTACCTCCTAACACAACACACAGTTAATGCATCAATGAATGCATGCTGTCATGCCAGTTTGGTAACAGCTTGTGCTAATTCTCACTTTAACTGCTTAAGTCACTTTAGTAAAAGGGTCCCTTAAGTGCCTGTGTCTTTATAAAATAGTGTCTAAATATGCATCTCTTGGTCCTGTTACAAAACAACCCTTTCTCAGTATCACACTAATAAAATCATACAACACAGAAATAATGGAAATAAAAAAATTATATGTGCATTTTTATTTTAAAAATCAAGGATTTTGTAGAAAGAATTCCTTTATGAACGGTAGATAAACAAAATAGTCACCTTTTTCAGTGGAGGCGTGGCCTAGTGGTTAGTGTGGTGGACTTTGGTCTTGGGAAACTGGGTTCGATTCCCACTGCAGGCACAGGCAACTCCTTGTGACTCTGGGCAAGTCACTTAACTCTCCCTTGCCCCAGGAACAAATAAGTACTTGTATATAATATGTAAGCCACATTGAACCTGCTATGAGTGGGAAAGCACGGGGTACAAATGTAACAAAAAAATGTTCTTTCAAATACACTGCACAATCAACCTATATAAACAGAATAGAAAATACAAAAACATCCTAAAACATTGTGCTTTTCTCCTTTGCACAATGTCCGGTTTTCATGCAATGGGGTCCTTATGGTTTTTTCTTTTTTAAATAAAAGTGTTTTAATGATTTTGTATTTAAATCACTTCTGTACCGTATGAACCCTCAAACTTTGCACGTCTTTTTTTTGAAGTTGAGGGTGTTTTTGCATTTATCACCAGAGGTAAAACTGAAGCAGCAACACACCTTTGATTTTTTTCCCCCTGGATTGCATTGCAGTGTCCAGTGATTCATTTTATTCTGTTGTCAGTTCTTCTTATTTTGAGCTTCTTAATTGTTACAGCATTTAGACAGTAAGGCAGAGCTATTAATTCTTCCAAATCAAGTGCTTTCAGCTCAGCCGATTAATGATAAGAATTCAACATTTTCAATGGGCGGAATAAAAGGGTAAAACTGGACCTGACCCCCATCTCATACTTTCACTTTGCGCTGGTTAGTGCCTCAGTCAATTAATTAATTATAGTATAATCCTGGGGCTGCTGCTGAGCACATTAAAGCCATGGACACACTGACTGTAAAGAGCAGTAGAACCCAAAAGCTTTCAGAAGATTTGCTGTAGTTTTCTTTTGATTCCTTTTGACAATCCTGCTATTCTAATCTAGCACTTAAAACTGAATTCTCTTACTTTACCTTTAAGAAACTTCTGAAAACATGGCTTTTTGTACACGTTTTTAATCCTTAAACTTTCAACCCCTCCCCTTTCTTTTCTTACAGCCTGCATATAATAATTGTAAACCACTTTGATTGTACAGCAGAAAGGCAGTATATCAAATCCCATTACCCTTACCCTTTTTCACTTTCTTCATTCCGCTGTCTGCTATCTCTTGAGCTTTAATTTGTAAACTGTTTAGCTGCTATTTTGCAATTGACGGTATAGCAAGCCTTGTAAATAAATAAAATAAATGTCCGGTCACATCAGGGAATGATTCTTATATTTTCTTGGGGTCCTTCTCACTTGGAAAACTTTCTGTTGGAGAAACAGAAAACTTAAGGTTATATGACTTATTTTGATTTTGCTTTTCAGGTTAATGAGGGCATTAGAATTTTTATTATACTGCCTGATGTAGTAGATTGAAATTTCCTTTTGTTTTGTTTTTTTCCTCTATCAGTCTCTGAGACTTGTATGCACTTTCTTTTGTTTCTTTAAAATTTGTTCTGTAATGGGATGGTTTATTATATATGCATATTTCTGCTATATGTAATTGTACGTAATAAAAAAAATCTGAGCATTTATAAGTCGCGTAATCCCTAATAAGGTTCAAAGTGGCTTTCAAATGAGAAATAAAACATTAACAGTGAGAGAGAAATAAAACAAAATCTAAAATTAATGCAGATACTTTTGAAATAGAAAGGGTTTCAAATACTTTCTAAAGGAACTAAGAAAACCCAACCGGTGTGTGTGTTTGTGTGTGTGTGTGTGTGTGTGTGTCAGGTTAGTTACAGACTTTCCGGTTTTCTTTCATTCTTCACCACTAAAGAAAGTCTTATCTCCACTTACAGGCGGGTGAAAGTTCATTCGATCTTGTGACATAAAACCAGCCGCTCTCTGTCAGGTTTCCAGGTGTTTAATTATCACATGACAGGATACAGTTCCTTGGCTGTGCCCTGTGTTCTCACTCAGGGTAATGTCTCCAAACTGATGTTTTTTTGTGCATATCATACCAGGAAATGAACTTCAATCCTATGCCAGGGTATGCTGGAGATGATCTCAGTCTCTCCCATTGTTAGTTCTCATCTGAAAGAACACCTCCTTCTCGACTTGATACGGCATAATATATAAGAAGAATAAGAAGAAACATTATTTATTTATTATGAAGATATGTTCCTACATAAGAGGTGCCAAACTGGGTCAGACCAAAGCTCCATCTAGCCCAGTATCCTGTTTCTAATAACGGCCAAGCCAAGTCATAAGCAACAGTGTCCCAAGAAAGTGGCAAGACTCCATGCTACGTAGCTGATCTCTGATTGCTTTGCTAGACGTATGAGAGACTTGCTGACCTCAACGTGTATACCCTGGAGGAAAGGAGAAACAGGGGTGATATGATACAGGCATTCAAATATTTGAAAGGTATTAATCCGCAAACGAACCTTTTCCGGAGATGGGAAGGCAGTAGAACTAGAGGACATGAAATGAGATTGAAAGGGGGCAGACTCAAGAAAAATGTCAGGAAGTATTTTTTCACAGAGAGTGTGGTGAATACTTGGAATGCCCTCCAGTGGGAGGTGGTGGAGATGAAAACGGTAACGGAATTCAAACATGCATGGGATAAACATAAAGGAATCCTGTTCAGAAGGAATGGATCCTCAGAAGCTTAGCCGAGATTGGGTGGCAGAGCCGGTGGTGGGAGGTGGGGCTGGTGGTTGGGAGGCGGGGCTAGAGCTGGGCAGACTTCTACGGTCTGTGCCCTGAAAATGGCAGATACAAATCAAGGTAAGGTATACACAAAAAGTAGCACATATGAGTTTATCTTGTTGGGCAGACTGGATGGACCGTGCAGGTCTTTTTCTGCCGTCATCTACTATGTTACTATCCAGCTCATTTTCAAAAGAGAAGGGTGGCCATCTTCCGACACAAATTGGGAGATGGCCGGCCTTCTCCTAAGCCCAGCCAAATCGGTATAATCGAAAGCCGATTTTGGCTGGCTTCAACTGATTTCCATCGCCATATTGATAATCTAATTCAATCTTTTGAGAATGAAAAATTGATACAGCAAATGAAGTTCTACAGGAGTAGAAAACGGTTAAGATTTTGAAAATGATAATAGACCAGAAAAATTTGAACAAAATGAATATTATTACAGATGATTAATATCAAGATTGTTGTTTTCCCACATTTCCGGGTATGACTCCTAAAGGTTTTTTCTCTGAAATGATTCCTCTTAGTATATTAATTCAAAAGGAGTGAAGCCTGTGAAATTGGGATTACCTTAATCAGTGGGAATTGGACTCAGGTGTTTGTATTGTTAAATAATTTCTGGTTTTAAAAGAGAAAAAAATGAAATCAGGTGTATTATTTCCACTAATATTGGACAATAAGTATGCTTCTAATGAGATAAACTGACTATACACCGTTTTGGGTTTGAAGAAGCCAACCAGACGATCAATGTGGAATAATGATTCAGATAAATAATAACTGGGGATAATCAGGTTAATACCACGTTTTCTATGTTTACTGTTGTTTAATTGATCTCCTTGTCTTGTTTCACTCTCCCTATTTTGTGGTCTAAGGAAGAGTATAGAATTACCTGATTGAAATAATTGAAAATGTGTTATTTTCTCTGTATTTCTGGCAAGTTATTTTAGTGCTTGTAAAATTAAGTTGTTATAAATAAAATTAAAAAAAACATTTGCATGACATCTCTAGGTTATCGCTTGTAATACTTTCATTTTCCTGATTTGTATTTATTTATCATGTTTATTGCTTTTTGATGTATGTGGGTTATCTAGATTTTATATGATTTAATTACTTTATATTTCCCATTATCTTGAGCACAAGTAGTGTATATTTTTTGTTTTCCCCTGTTTTATAGTACTTAAAATTTAATGCGAAGAAGTGCTGAAATCCAAGAGTTGTACCAGATAGGAGGGGAGAGTTTGGTAAGCTCTGCTCAGGAGAGGGACATTGGGTTGATGGGGTCTGAGGATTTCAAGGTGACGAAACAATCCGACAAGGCGGTGGCCACAGCCAGAAGGATGGTAGGCTGCATAGAGAGGGGTATAACTAGCAGAAGAAAGGAGGTGTTGATGCCCTTGTACAAGTCACTGGTGAGGCCTCACTTAGTATTGTGTTCAGTTTTGGAGGCCATATCTTGCTAAGGATGTAAAAAGACTTGAAGTGGTTCAAAGAAAAGTGACGAAAATGGTATGGGGTTTAAGTGGCAAGACGTATGAGGAGAAACTTGCTGACCTGAACATGTATATCCTGGAGGAAGGGAGAAACCAGGGTGATATGATAATAGATGTTCAAATATTTGAAAGGTATTAATCCACAAACAATCATTTTCCAGAAATTGGAAGACGATAGAACTAGAGGACATGAATTGAGGTTGAAAGGGGGCTGACTCTGGAATAATATCAGGAAGTATTTTTTCACAAAGAGGGTGGTAGAAACCTGGAATGCCTTCCTGTGGTAGGTGGTTAAGATGCAAACAGTAACGGAATTAAAAAATGCGTGGGATAAACACGAGGAATATTTTTTAGAAGAAATGGATCCAAAGAAGCTTAGTGGAGATTAAGTAGTAACACCAGTAATTGGGAAACAAAGCCAGTACTGGGCATACTTCTACTGTCTGTGCCCTGATCACGGTTGAATAGACTTGGATGGACTGGAGTGGAGCTTTTCAGGGGCTTCGATGACAGCTTCAGAAATTTTAGAACAAGGACAGTGCCAGGCAGACTTCTACAGCCTATATACCCTGAAAATGGCAAGGTCAAATCAAGATCAGGTATACATATGAAGTATCACATACCATATGTAATGAGTTTATCTTGTTGGGCAGACTGGATGGACTGTACAGGTCTTTACTTGCCATCATCTACTATGTTACCATGGGAATCATTTTCAAAGCACTTAGACTTACAAAGTTCCATAGGTTGCCATGTAGCTTTGTTAGTCTAAGTGTTTTGAAAATATGCCTCCATGGAAGATATGTAATGAATAAATCACTGCTTAAAACAGAGAAGGAAACCTGCCCTCCTTTCGGAGGAACCTCGCAATGTGCAGATTCTCTGATGATGGAAGATTTCCATGGCACTGCAAGTCCACAAGTGTAAATATCATCTGCTGATTTCAGAACCTTCGAATGGTAATACTTCAAGCTCATTAAACACAAATCGGCTTGTATTTTAATAGGGCTGCCAATGCATTTAATCGGGGCAGTAAAGGGGGGATATTTCCTAAAGAGTGAACGTTTGTATTATTATACATTCTGAGAAATCATATTAAGATGTGACTGTAGAATATTTCTGGGTTTGCTTCAGCAGATTTATTTTCTGAGCAGATAAAATGGATTATAATTTATAATGTATTCTAGAAAATAATGTTTTGGTTTTTACATACCTATCTAGAGATCTGTTTCTATCTATATTTTTATTTGTAAATTCTAACCACATTTTAGACAATTTAGGAAATAGAAATTTTGGTTATTAATAGTTCTAGCACTCAAACAACAGGAAAAGACTGGAACAATGATTAATTTAAAAGGGAAGATGAGAAAAAAAGAGCTCCTTCTGACCCTTGTGTTTAAAGCCTTCTGCTTGGTCTCTCCCGGTATCTTTCCTCGCGTACTATCTCTATATATAAAAGGCACCACCAACGTTCTAAATGAAGCCTCCAGCCAGAAGTGTGAAGGGGGAGAGATATCCGGTTTCCCGATGAGTGTCTGCCCCGCCCTCGCTCTCTCTGTAACACAAACAGTGAAGGAAAACACAGCAAAGCAGGAAATCAAATCGCTCTCTCTGTAACAGTGAAGGACTCAGAGGGGGAGGGGAGAGAGGGCAGAAGCCCTCACTATCTCTGTAACATAAACAGAGCACAGCAGGAAACAACACTGAAGGACTCGACTCCGAGGGGGGAGGGGACAGAGAGCAGAGGGGACAGACAGCACACTCCCACATGCACACAGAAGAAAACCTTGCTAGCCCCCGTTTCATTTGCATCAGAAACGGGGCTTTTTTACTAGTATACCATATTCACCACCTCGCCTACTCTGCCCACTAATCGTTTGGTTCTACCAGTCCCCAAATTCACCCATTTACAGTCTACAGGTCATCATGCCTTCTTCTTTGCAGCATCATTTTTCTGAAGCTCCCTCCTTTTACATGTTCGTGCTGACCTCTCGTTTAAAACGTTGAAGGCTAACCTAAAGGCCTGGTTTTATGCTCAGACTTTCAACCCACCCTAAGCTTCTTTACCACTGCAAGTTCTTCTAATCTTTGTCTATCTTATACCTGTCCTCTGGTGTGATTGCTTACTCTTTCCTATCGAACATATTGTCCTGGAAGACACTAGAATTACCTTATGTATATCCCCCTCCCTTTCCTATCTGTTATTGAGGTTCCACCCTTCCTTCCTCCACTGTGTTGTCTTTTGCTTCTTCAGTTTTAGATTGTAAACCATCTAGATGGCACGGCTGTAGAACAGAGTAGAAAGTATGAAATAAACTTGGAAACTGGTATAAGCTTCAGCTTCCATCTTCTAAGTAGCATGAACTGGTGTCTTGGACCAATAGAGCTGTATCTGGATCCTTTTACTATTCATAAAACCAAACCAAGTGCCACAGTTTTATTAATGTCAATTTTATGCAATCCTTTTAGTTTGTTATTTTGTGTACAAAATGAGCACTTCTTCCTGTCCTTAGAATCATACAGTTCTAAGTAAAACAATTTCAAGGAGTTACCCCTTGCCAAATCAAAATAATGAAATCCTTTCGCCTTTAAAATTGTTTCTCAGATCTCATTTTCATTTGCATCCAAATTCAGAATGCAAACTGTTTTACTTAATCCTGGCCACATTTCAATTAATTTCAAAATAATCTTATAATTTTTATGTCAAATATATTTTATTGTCAGCACGATCGATATACAAATTAACCAACTGATCGCATTCCAATTTGCATTGAAAAATATACCCAATTATAAATGGCAATGTTCTCCAATAAATGTCCCCGCCACTCCCCCCACCCCATTTTCTCCTGCAGTAAATCTAGATACTGTCATAAAGCTGCAACTCAACTTCACACTGCAACAATTAAATGGTCAACGTATTAAGAAATGCAGAACGTACTCTGGATGGATAGGTCTGTAAATATGTGGTCCAAACAGTAATAAAATATTTTTTAGATTTCACACCACTCTCTTCCATGCTTAGACACTCCATAGTAAGTAGTTTATGCATATGATTCGTCCATTGCATCAATGTAGGTAGAGTTGGATGGATTCATTGCAACAAGATACAGCTCTTGGCCATCAGGTCTGCTTTCCAGAGAAACAGTACAACTTTATGCGTGACCTCAACAACACCAGTGATATCATCCAATTGACACATTTGTGGTGTAGCTTCCTAACGTTGCCAATAAATTGTACTCAAATAGGTCCAGAATCTGGTCCAGAAGTCATGGATAGATGGGCAATCCCACACAACATGACGATAGGTTGATTCACAATGTCCACATTTCAAAGAAAACTTATAATGCAATTCTTGTAGTTGTATACTTCCCACCAATTTTGGTCCCTCTTTGACGCTCAAAAGCAAATGCTCTATTGTATATTCCCCAAAATCTTGTGCCCAAAGAGTTACCACTCTAGTCAACGGTGTGTCCCCTGTGACTCTCTTTACTGTGGCAAAATAACAGCTAGTGAGACCCTTGTAAACCGCAGGTAATGGCCAACTATCATCACAGTTTGATTCAGTAAAATCTACTGAATTTTACAATTCTAAAAGCATTTTTTTCTATTGACAATTTTCATGTCCTAGTGGCTAGTTTATTTACTTATTTACATCATAGTTTATAAACCACTCTATCCCATGTACTAGGCAGTTCACATCAACTACACGCATAATTATTAGACATCTCAACATAAATAACCCCTTAATTTTCCATTCAATCCAATCATGAACAGTTGGCAAGTTATGAAATAGTCTCTGGTCAATTAGTCTCTAAATTAAAAGTTGAAATGAAAGATAAATTAAAGTAACATCCAGTGAAGTTTTCGCCTTAGCTAACTGTCAGGGATTTTTTCTCTTATAGGAGTAATTGAAAGGCTGACAAGTTATGCAAACCACTGACATTCAGAAAGCCTCCTAAATTAAAAACGTACAAAATGAGATCCTCGAGGTCTCTCCACCTTACGCAGGTTATTCAGCATTTTTGGGAAATGTTTTTGGGAAATCTCCTCACAGGCATAATGGAATTCTGTGGGTCTATATACAAATGGGAGCCCCTAGTTAAAACATGTCTTTCAAAAGACATTTTAAACACGTATTGTTCTCAGCGTGATTAGCATGTCCTAGTGTCTTGGCGCAATAGAGAAAGTGGGGGGGGGGGGGATTATTTAGCTTTTCTATTTCAGTTACAATGGCAGAATGTACCAGGGACCCTGACCTGAATCAGATCCCCACTGTCTGGCATTATTCAGCTGTGACTCCTGGAAGACTGTTCTGGTTACTGTCATGAGCAGATATCAAGGAGATGACTGGTTACATGAAGGAATAAACATATCTTTTCCCTGGGCATTGAGGGTGTAAACCGATTGAAAGGTTCTACCTCTCCTTTTAAGATGATTTGTCCTTTTATATCATAGCCTGTGATGAGATAAAAGGGAAGTGAATCTCTTTAGTATGAATGCTGTGATTTCCAGGGTTACAGCACAATCTTTCCAGAAGCTTCTCCATGCTGACGCTTGCTGTAAGACTATCATTTACTTCTGTGCAAAGAAATCCTTAATTTGTGCTCATTATATTGATATTTACATCAATAACAATTTCCAATGTCCTTAAACAATTCTCCAGTTTTTGAGGATGAAAGATAAAGTGAGTTCTGTGACACAGCTTGCTAGGTACTCAGCAGAAGATAATAATAATAATTATTTTCTACTTACAGCACACATCACAGTTTGAATTTTAGACTTCTTCACCCTGGACCTGAGCAACCCAGCAACTTTACCTGCCTCCTAGCAAGACAGATTAATTACTAACTCTCCCCCATCATGTGCAAACCTGGATTGCACATGGGGGAAGAGCACTCCACGTCCTAACTCTCCATTTGTGGAGTTCATTAACCCTATTCCTTGACTTGGAAGGCTCACACCGAAAATTCAAAACTGATCTTAAGGCTCATTTCTTAACTCTTGTGCTTGGTCTTTAGCTCATGGCTGTGGAGATTCTCATATGTGCTTTTAGCTGTCTCTATCTCTGCATCTAAATCATATGAACATATGTTGAAAATAGGCATATGCACAAGTCAATGAAACTTTCTGTGTCAAAATCCAGTAACCAAGTACCTGCTGATCTGTTATACCTGCCATGAACATGAAAAAAAAGACTCCATTGAACTTCTTATAGGATGAGTGCCTCTGAGTCTGAACGCCACCCGGCACAAACTCCTGTCTATCCCGAGACAGGCAGCATTGACTTTACACTGACTGCCATTTTGAGGTATTGACCATGAAAAGTATTGAAAATCAAATGCTTATGCTAAAAGAATTGAATTGTATGAAAATATTGAATCTAACAAACTCGTCCTAAAAGAAATCTGAAGAAAGCTCCCATGAGAGCATACGGCATTGCTAGATCCCAGTTGGAGAAGGCAGAATCACCAAGTCCCCCGTTCATCCGTATATTAAGATATAGTTACAGGAAACTGACATTTACCTCACTGATATATATTCAAATAGATTATTTGCATATTGCATTCTTTGCAGAAAAATAAATTACTGTGGTTAGAGTGAGTTTAGTACCCACCCCCAGATTCTATATATTGCGCTCAAAATTGTGAATGTGTCCAATTTCTGTGCACAATTTAAATGGACAATGAGCCAATTGGTGCCAATAATTGGGTCTAACAATCAATTATTGGCGTTAATTAACCACAATTTGGATTTATGTGCATCTTGCTGCTCGCTATTCTACAAAGAAACACATGTAAATCTGCGCATAACTGAAAAGGGGGCATGGCCATGGGAGGAGAACGGGCGGGTCAGGGCATTCACTAAATATGCGTACTATTACAGAATTTGGGGGATCTGCGCCTAATTTACTCACAAGGATATATACCAGATTTCAGTTGGTGTAAATCTTTGGTAGATCCCGGCACTACACACTATTCTATGAATGGCACCCAACTCAGCAGTAGGGCTACCGCTTGTGTAGTGTATGCCAAATTGACACTACCACCTGGTTCACACACCCACCTGGCGGTAATGTCAAAGTTGGTGCACGCTGTTTCCGGGGGGGGGGGGGGGGGGGGTTCCGGTGGTAATCGGCAGCGTGGCCACATTGGCGTGTGCTGTATGACTATCGCCAGGGCTTTTTTTGAGGGGGGTACTTGGGGGTACTGAGTACGGCACCTTTTCCATTGTCTGCTAAAATTGACAAGTTTTAATGAAAGAGCTCAGTCTCTACACAGCAATTCTGCCTTGTCATAGATTCTGTGACTGGTTACAGGGGGCCTGGCTATTGTGGGGTGGGTCCCTCAGTGATCACCCCACCCCTGAAGGGTGGCCTGGCATTTGAGTACCAATAGCTTTTTTGCTAGAAAAAACGCACTGAGTACCACGCATGTAGCACATGAGCCCTTATCACTAGGTCAATGGGCGGCAGTAAGGGCTCAGGCAATGAACAGCCGCACCGTACCTTTAATTCGAGTGCATGGCAATTTACTTTCCCCATTGGGAAAAGCCTTTTTTTCCCAGCTGTGGTAAAAAATGGGCCAGCACATGTCGAAAACATGCACCTACACTACTACAGGCTGCTTTTTACTGCAGCTTAGTAAAAGGACCTCTCAGAGAGCCATTTACAAAACCCAGCCACAGTGCTTCTTAATTACTAGGACAGGATTTTTCTGTAAGAAATCTGTTTAATGACTACAGCTGTATGTTGAGTCTGTTTTGTCTCAGGTTGACTGGGACTGATGGTATGTGAAGGGAACATTTGCAGCTATCAGGTGGGCACATAATTACAATTTGGAGACTTCTGCCATCTTAGCCGCCAGAGGGCAGTAGGTAGCCTCTCACTGAAGCATGTCTTTCTGCCCCTGCTGAAAGCCTCCTGAGCAGACGGGCCTTTGAGTGAGCCTGCATTTTCCTTGAATGGTGAGAGACAGTGGCAGAGCTGAGGTAAAAATGAAAAGGACTGACTCAGATGCTGAAAATATTACTGAGAAGCAGTGCAATTTTTCTAGCAAAAAAGGTGCCGGTACTCAAATGCCAGGCCACCCTTCAGGGGTGGGGTGATCATTGAGGGACTCACCCCACAATAGCCAGGCTCCATGCAACCAGTCACAGAATCTATGACAAGGCAGAATTGGTGTGTTGAGCTTGAGCTCTTTCATTAAAACTTGTGGTCCATGGGTCAATTTTAGCAGACACTGGAAAAGGTGCCGGTACTCAGTACCCCCCCCCCCCCCCGAGTACCCCCTCAAAAAAAGCCCTGCTGAAAAGTGATTGGCCTTCACAATAACAAAACACACAAATAAAACCCAGCACTTTAAAATGAAATAAATAAAATATATCTGTCCACACAAATTAGCATCTTCATATGTTACAACTAAATGTGCCTGGGGCCAAGGAGCATAACTCATCTCCTTCCCGTATAATTAAATGTGTGCAGACTGTGGCGAAACCTAAATGTTAGTGAAAGCTATCATCATGGTATTTTATTGCAGGTTGAAATTAGGTCCTGGCTGCCTGTACCTGCTCTTGCATCTTTCTGCTTGCAAGATACTGCTTGTGGATTCAGCACTTCAGTCACAAGAGCCTCCCTACACAGTAAGAATGAAAGCCTGTGACTAGGGAAAGCTCTAGGTCACCTCTGAATGTTAGCTTGTGGGAGGGAGTGGGGTGGGGTGGGTAACAGACATTACCTAGAAAGGGTGAACTGCTCACTACTTATAACAAAAATGAGTTGCCAAAAGCATGAAGACATTTATTTTTCAAATCCAATTTCAAGCCAAGCATTTCAGATTTATATCTAGACCCTTTAGTGTCCAATGTTCCTCTAATAAGCCATATGAGATCAGATTGATGGGAACATTGGACACTAAAGGGTTAAACATGAGGAGCAGGCATGGTGCTTATGTGATAGCGGCACTGCATGCATTGAAGGCATCTCTTAATTAAAGGAAGTGTGAGCATATTTGAGTCCTGTTAAGTACTTTCAGGTACATTCTCTATTTGGGAGATTGGTTTCATTATCTTGATATTAGCCTGCTGTGTTTATCTTGATATAAAGGCAAGAAATGACAGTTCATCTCATTCAGAGCAAAGTTTTTCTCAGAAATGAAGCAGGAATAATGAAATCAAAGGCTATTTGCAAACTCCACTAGATTGAATACATCCATTGTCATCCTGGGAGCTTCTCCTATCCATCTATCAGTCAACTAATTACAGCTGGCTTAAGAGCCACTTATCTTAAGTGCTTTTCTCTGATTACTGTCAAAGTAAATAAAAAATTACTTTATGTAGATTTTACATAGTTCAACATTTACAGGGGACTATAACCTCTTCAGGCTTCAAACTGGTATTATGTGCAATTAAAGAAGTATCTTTACCCCTGTTTACAAAGTATCATGTTTTGTTTTGTTTTTAATAATATTTTTATTGAGTCAAGGATGCACACCATACAAACTTATACATGTGGGGATGACCCCTCTTGCCATTACTTTACATGTTACAACAGAAAATCAACAAATCTTTGAATCGCCACACCCCAGACATACTTGAGCATTTAAACTCCCAAATGTGGCGTCCGACCCTCGACCCAGAGAAAGTTTTTGTTATTTTGTACAGAAACCCCCCCCTTCCCCCCACCCCCTATCCGTCCATACAGGAATACAAATAAACAGTGGGAAATGCCCCCATCAGTGTCCAGTGCCACATATATAGAGACATACCTAGTCCAAATGTCATGATACTGACGCTGCCCCAGACAGACTGACGTTGACAACCAATCCGCCATCTCCCGCATAAAGTTATGCCATATACAGAGAGATGGGGGGTCAGTCCCAACCCAGGACTGCAAAATGCACTTCTTAATGAGGTATGTGGCTACTAAGATAAATTTGCATTGCGCGTCCCCAAAACCTTGATGCCTTAGGGCATCTGAGCTCCCCAGCAAAACCACTGAGTATGACCAATCCAGCGAGCACTGTAAAGTAGATTCTATCACTCCCAGCACCTGAGACCAGAAGGCAGACAGAGAGGGGTACTCCATAAAGGAATGCAAAAAAGATCCAGAGGACACCCTGCACTTCACACATACATCATCCTCCCACAAACCCATAACCTTGCCCTTTTGCTTGGTAATGTGCACTCCATGCAGCACTCCATATTGAATGTCTTGTAGTGCTGCATTAGGGGTCACCCTGTGCAGGTCCTCAAATGCTGCCCCCAGTTGAGCTACTGAAATGTCTTCCACTAAGTCCTGGCTCCATTGCTCAGCCAATTTCTGCAAAAAAGGTGCCTTTCTAGTATCGCAAATTAATTGGTACCAATGGGACAATTTGTTGAGGCCGGGAGGTAGATGCCAAAACATCTGGTCCATCTGTGAAAAAACTACTTGACCCCTGCGGCCTCGCTCAGAAGTGAGAACGTAATTTCTCACCTGAAGATAGGCAAAAAAGGAGGAATTAGGGATGGTCCACATGCGTTTAACTTGAGCAAAGGATGGGAAATCTGCTCCTCCCAACTGCCCTAGGTGTCCTAGGTATCTACAGCCCCCTTTTATCCATTGCTTAAAGACCACTGAACCTATTCCAGCAGGAAATTCTGGATTACCCGTGATAGACATAAATGAGCTCATACCCTTCATTGCCCCTCCGTGGATCCTCCACCCAATCCAAGCTTTCCACAGCACACCTATCAAATAGTCCCCTGGCATACCATCCCGGATCTTAGATCGTTTCGACTCTAACATCACAAAAGGATTGGAGGGCTCACACCAACTGTGCCAGAAACCTACAGGAACATAAAAACCTGTCCCCGAGTGGATCTCATGGATCCATCTAAGAAGGGCAGCTACATTACAAGCCCTGAGATTCGGCAGGCGCATCCTCAACCCCCTGGCTCCTACTATGAACCAGCTTGGCATAAGAAATTCTAGGGCGCTTGGCGTGCCAAATAAAAGAGGCAATTACACTGCAAAACAAGTTGTCTTCCTGCCTATGTATCCAGAGCGGGATCATCTGTAACGGATATGTAAGCTTGGGCAATAGAATCATTTTGACTAACGCTACGTGACCCAAAATATTCCATCTACTGCAAAGTTGTTTTACAGCTTCCAATTTCTCAATAACATTCTTCCTATAAACCCATGTACCATTTGCACTAAGGTAGACTCCAAGATACTTAATGCCTTCCCCGGCCCAAGCCAATGGAAAGTCTGGTAAAGCTCTACAAGCGCAAGAGCGGGTTATCGGTAAGGCCTAAGATTTTCCAAAATTTATACTGAGGCCTGAGAACAAGCCGAACTCTCGGATAATGGACATTATCCTCAGCAAACAAGTAGTTGCATTCTCAATTAGCAGCAGCATATCATCTGCAAACAAGTTTATACGATATTCATGCCCTCCCACAGTAACTCCCTTCAAATCAATATCTTGCCGAAACCGCACAGCGAGGAGTTCCAATGTAAGTATAAATAACAAAAGAGAAAAAGGGCACTCTTGCCTAGTCCCTCCCCCCAGAGATAACACCTCAGGCCCTGCTTCGGTGTGGAAGAGTCTAGAAGGCGGTGGGCATAGGCACATGAGGGCACACATATTCATATGCTGGAGAAGGAGGTGAACTGCTGCTTGTGCAATGGACTTCAGGGCTGGAGGGGTCGTTGATGCCAGCAGATGCAGAGAATAAGTTAAGACACAAAAGCAACACATTATTATCTTCACTCTCATAAACATGTTTGTTTTAAAAACAAAAGTGGGAGGCCTCAGTTAAATGTTCTTAGTTGGAGGTTCCCAGCAGAGCTGAACTGCTTTCCTCATGCAATGAAATTGCTATTTTGATGCTAGAGAATATCCATCTATTAATCTCCAAAAATGCCATTTAATGTTACCCATGCATAATGCTATCTCTTTTGCACTCTGTTCTGAGAAATGCATTTAATGAGGTATGAATGTATGTTTCTATATGGGAGTGGGCAGCACTGAGAGGACTATATGGTGTGTCCATGGAGACATCCTGCCGCAAATAAATTGCTGTTTAATGAACAGACCTCAAAGAAGCAGAGGTATCACAGAGGAGTAAAAGGTGCAGTTGCAGTGGTGAGGCCAAGCAAGTTAAACTGTGGCCTGGCCTCTGGCTCTCTTGTGGGTGATATTGTGTTGGCCAAAATATTGGTGGGGCCATGCCCAAGTGGTCCACCCTGTTCTTCTGCCTATGGAAAGCAGAATAACAAAGTAGGAGTACAAATCCCAGAATCCTACAGGGAAGAGGTGGGACCGGTGTGGCAGTGAAGGTGGAGCCCAGCACACAGATGAGATCCTAACTGAATGAAGACAGTTTACTTCCAGGATGGGAGGAGAGAGACACATGAGAAAGCAGTGGGAATACTACTTCAGAGCACAAAGAGGCCGGGGAATGGGCACAAGAGAAAGAGAAACTGATGCAAGAGAAACTGATGCCAGGGGCATTGGAACACTTTTTTTTTTTTATGTTTTTTTGTGTTTGTGTGGGGGGAGGGGGGCAAGCAAGCAAACAGAGCTCCTTCGCTGCTCCACTCACTTGTGCCCATTCCAAGTTCTTATTTTACATTTACACTTTATGAGCAATTCTACAAAGTATGGCAAAATTTAGGCACCTAGGTGTGGAATGCTAAGGGCTAATTCTATACCAGGATGTGGGTGTCATTCTATTATAGAATACTAGTATTAATTAGCCAACATCCATGTGCACCCCATTATGCCATGATTATGTCAGGCATAAATCTGCATGACTAAATGCTGCACTTTGGGAGCTGGGTGAATCTGTGGTGTGCGACCACAGGGGCGTGAGCAAAGGGGCATGCCCATTTGGAGCCCCTTTGGAGCCTGAAGGAGGCTGAGGAGGCCAGTTACTCTGCTGGAATAATTTTCCAACATTTATTTATTAGGATTTAATTACCGCCTTTTTGAAGAAATTCACTCAAGGCGGTGTACAATAAGAGTACATCAAACATGAGCAATAGACAATTACAGCAGTAAAAATATTCAAATAACAATACAAAGTATGGCATAGTATATTACTTATAATGTCAACACAATATTTATTTATTTATATTTTGCTCACACCTTTTTCAGTAGTAGCTCAAGGTGAGTTACATTCAGGTACACTGGATATGTAATATATAATAGAACACATTAATTGACAGTGTAGGGCAGGGGCGTATCTGCGTGGGGCCACAGGGGTCTGGGCCCCCGCAGATTTTGCCCTGGACCCCCCTATCGCCGTCACCTACCTTTGCTGGCGGGGGACCCCAACCCCCGCCAGCCGAGGTCCGCTTCCTCCCGCCGCTGCCTTTAAAAATATTCCTTCTGCTGGCAGGGGACCCCAACCCCCACCAGCCGAGCCGAGGTCTTTAAAAGTTATTTTTCATCCTCTGGAGTCCGTGCTGTTCAAAGCTGCTCCTTTCGAAGTCTGGCATCGCTACACGTTGTACGTGCAGGACGTCTCCTGCACGTACAACATGCAGCGACGTCAGACTCCGAAAGGAGCAGCTTTGAACAACACGGACTCTGGAGGATGAAAAATAACTTTAAAAGACCTTGGCTCGGCTGGCGGGGGTTGGGGTCCCCCGCCAGCAAAGGTAGGTGACTGTGACGGGGGGGGGGGGGGGGTCGGCACTGGCAGTGGTGGCCGGGGGGACGGCGTCGGCGAGGGGGCTATAATGTGCCCCCTCATTTTAGCCCTGGCCCTCCCCTACTGCCGCATTTCAGATACGCCCCTGGTGTAGAGTATGAGCAAAGATGAAACATATAGATAGGAAAGAAAGTAAGAGGAATTAGAAAGTAAGGTGACTAATTTAAAGATAGTTGCACATGAGGTCAGAGAGATGGTTAAATATTATCTCAGCAAGGGTAGGAGTGGATAAACATTTCCTGCTGCAGTATGTGCAACCCGTGTCACTCCTTCTGTGTGTGAGTGAGACTAACAAGTTAGTTACTTCTTCCATTAAAGGCCTGGTTGAAGAGCCAAGCTTTCACCTGCTTCTTGGATAAAATGTGAGTACTGTATTTATCAAATACTATAAGGTGGGGGTGGGGAAGAAAGAACAAAGGTGGTTCTATAACTGCAGTTAACAAAGTTCTGTCTGGCCTGATGGATAAATCATATAGATAGGACAGAAACTTAATGTGAAGAGACCTTAAGGCATATCCAAAATTGTTCCCAGCATCATACGCATCTTACATATCGTATGTGGCCTGATGGATAAGCATGTTCAATTGAGACTAGACAAGGTTGGCCCTGCCATGACATCTTCCACTCCTTTAGCTCTGGTGCCTCCCTCAAGCCAGAAGGTCCCTTAATCCCCCCTTTACCTGTGACTTCCTTGACTCTTTCCAAGGGAGGGTCTCCTACATCAGTGCTCTAATCTCCTGGAGCAGTTGGATCTGGGATTGAAGCATTTAAGGCTCCTTAAACTCCTGTTTCTGGGTGCAAGGTACCATCTCCAGTGCCCCTCCCTGAATTGGATTTTGGGCCTATAGAGCAAGTTCCATCAGATATAACATTGGTCAACATCTGGAAATTGGTGGTGAGAGTAGAGCCAATGTTGAAAATCTCCACTTCTCAACTGTGTGATTATTCTGATCAAGTTTCTCAAAACTGTGCGCACGATTTAATTGAGTAATGAGCCAATTAGCTCTGATAATTAGATACCAATAATCAATTACTGGCACTAATTGGCAATAATAAGAACTGTGCACATCTTCCTAGGTGCTATTCTATAAAGATGCATGCATAAATTCTTATGCGCAGATCTGGAAAAGGGGTGTGGCCATGGGTGGGTCACGAGCGTTTCATGAATTTGTGCACACAGTTACAGAATACTGTGGATCTGCATCTAATATGAGGTTTCAGTTGATGGAAATCCTCACGGAGCGCTCTACTATTCTATAAATGGCCCCCAACTTGGAGCATCGTTTAAAGAACAGTGCGTAGTGCAAATTTTTTTCAGCACTGTTTTTTTCGGTGGCATATGTAGAATTTGATCCTTAGACTCTAGACCAGTGGTTTCCAAACCTAGTCTTGGAGGCACCCCAGCCAGTCAGGTTTTTGGGATATCCACAATGAATATTCATGAAAGAGATTTGCATGCAATGGAGGCAGTGCATGCAAATCTCTCTCATGAATATTCACTGTGGATATCCTGAAAACCTGACTGGCTGGGGTACCTCCAAGACTAGGTTTGGGAACCACTGCTCTAGACTGATTGATTAAAATAAGTGTCTGGGGACTTTGGAGCCTAAAGTGGTAATGCTTCAGCCAACAAATACCACAGACTTTAAGGTTAATGTAATGATACATAGTAAATGTGAACTTTCGGAAAACATTCATAGCCTAAGAATCTTTGAGACATATTTTCAAAGCACTTAGACTTACAAAGTTACATGGAGAGATTTTTTTCGATATGACGTATAAGTTGGACTTTGGACATTTTGCGCTAAACCTCCCAAATCCAAATAGCAAACGTAACCATTTTTTAAAAAAGAAAAATGTCTATCTTTTTTTTTCCAAAATACTATTTTGAACAAGGTTTTGTGCTTTGTGCGTTTATCTTTTTAGGCCATTAAAAAAAAAAAAACACGTACAAGTTAAAAATGCACATAATCAAGCCATTGGGATGTAGGAGGGGCTAGCATTTTTAGCCAGCTGGTCCCTTAGACATCCCAGGAGAGCAATGGGGCACCCTAGGGGGCACAGCTATGGACTTCATATAATGCTCCCAGGTACACATCTCTCTGTTGCTCCCTTATCTTGTCTGCTGAGCCCTCCATAACCCACCCAAAACCCACTACCCTCAACTATACACCACTACAATAGCCCTTATGGGTATAGGAGGCACCTATATCACTTATATGTTAGTACAATGGGTTTTTAGTGAGTTATGGAGGGCTCACAGTTTCCACCACAAGTGCACCACCCTCAGAGAATGTCAAAACTGTTGAAAATCTCAATAATTCCACTCGCCCCAGCCAATCCCAGAACCCGATCGGCTATCTAATCCCCAGCCCTCTTCTTTTACTATCCAACCTAACCACTCCTTAACTCTCCCTATCTCTCATACCCAAACTTGAATCATGCCCTGAACATCTCCAGTGCTGTCCCTTTGTCGTGAATGGGGGGGGGGGGGGGAGGGGGTCCCCACTGACATGCACTAAGGGAATAACGCAGGATATTTGACTCTTAATGTGCTAAACAGCAAAACTGTGCATTGTTTTACTGTAATGCATGTTTAGCTTGCTATGGGCTACGTATTAATGAGACGCAAAGCATGTAAAACACCTCATTAGTATGTAAATCAAATAACACAACTTACACTGAACTTTGCAAGCTGCGTTATTTCAGGAAAAGTAATGCCAGCCCAAAGCTGACAATTTTTCTGAAGAATGCTAACTTGCAGCACAATGTTCCCAGGAAGCTCTTCTGACAGGAGCATGTGCAAAATATTAGAAGCATGTTCTAGGGTTCCTGGGTCCCCTCCTGTTTCTCTCCTCCCCCCCCCCCCCTGGCAAAGATTCCTCCCTGAACATATCCCAACCCTCCCCAAAGGCACATTAGGTACTCACTGTTAAAGCTTTGCCCCCTCGCCCCATCTGGGATTCTTGGGTCCTCCCTCCTGTTTCACTCCTTCTTCCCCAGCAAACATACCCCAACCCTCAGACCTCCACTCTCCCAAAGACACATTAGGTATTCATTGTTGAAGCCTCCTACCCACCCCCTGTTGGTCTCCCCAACCCCTATATGCCCCCCAGGCCTACCTCAAGCAATTGGTGGTAGGATGGTGGTCTAGGAGTATGGGGCAGATGAGATCCCCAACCACTCCTCTCCTGTTAGTGCTGGGTTCAAAATGGCACTTGTGACCCCTATTAATAGGTTTGTGGTATTACCCCTAGGGGCCAGGCTGCCATATAAGGACTGG
Organism: Microcaecilia unicolor; assembly: GCF_901765095.1. Lineage (NCBI taxonomy): Eukaryota > Metazoa > Chordata > Amphibia > Gymnophiona > Siphonopidae > Microcaecilia > Microcaecilia unicolor. The sequence continues at coordinate 140,783,339 of NC_044034.1, read as the reverse complement.
GCTTCTATTTTACCATGCTGGTCTCTTTAAGACAGCACTGAAGAGCGATCCAGTATTTCAGGGGAGCAGAATAACCCAGCTTTTGAGGTTGATCACAAGTTGCATGGTTCCATTACTGTGGAAGTCACTTACAGTTTAATATGAATGGAACATTTTCTATTCGGAGCTTGGGAGTTGCTTTCATAATTTTCTGTTTTAGTTTGTAAACTGCTTTGAACTGTGGTCCAGGTTAGGTAGTCTAGTAAATATCAATACATGTTAAAGAATAAACAACTCTGTATTATCTCAGGATAGTGATTCCAGCAATAAACTAAGCTGTGGTGTAAAATGCCATATTTTACCTCACTTTAGTAATTTATTCATAAATATTTTCCAACCACAATGAGTAGAGAAGACAAAATTTAAATGCTGCAGGGGAAGAACAGAGATCTGTCAAATAAAGGGGTAAAAAGTGGCCTGCGGGAGTGTAGGTGCATCTTTTGGGCGTGAGCTGGGCCACTTTTTACCACAGCTCGGAAAAAGGCCATTTTTTAACGGGCCAGGAAATGGGTGTGTGCAAAAATTAAAACTAGCACGTGCCTATTTACGGCCTGACCCTTACTGCCAACCATTGAGTTAGCGGTTAGGGCTCACATGCTACCCGTGCAGTAACCATGCAGTGCACGCCAATGTGGCTGTGCTACCAATTACTGCCGGAACGCCTCCCGCAGTAGAAAATAGAAAAATATTTTCTACCACAGGATTCGGTGTGTGCCAAACTCGGAATTACCACCGGGCACATGTGCTACCCCGGCGGCAGTGCCAATTTGGCTTGCACTGCCCTCGCATTAGCCCTCCCATGGCTTTGGAAAAGGACCCCAAAATTTGGCCAATTACCTCCCAGCTACCCATAAAAATCTTTAGGAATCAGCTTGGAAAAGAGACATCTGATGGGGGGGATATGATTGAGGTCTATAAAATCCTGAGTGATGTAGAACAGGTAGAAGTGAATCAATTTTTCACTCTTTCAAAAAGTACATAGACCAGGGGACACTCAATGAAATTACAAGGAAATACTTTTAAAACTAATAGGAGGAAACATTTTTTCACTCAAAGAATAGTTAAGCTCTGGAACTTGTTGCCGGAGGATGTAGTTTAAAAAAGGTTTGGGCAAGTTCCTGGAGGAAAAGTCCATAGACTGCTATTGAGATAGACATGGGGAAGCCACTGCTTGCCCAGGATTAGTAGCATAGAATGTTTCTACTAATTGGGTTTCTGCCAGGTACTTGTAACCTGGATTGACCACTGTTGGAAACAGGATATTGGCATTGATGGACCATTGGTCTGACCCAGTATGGCAATTCTTATGTTCTTATATCTTTTTTCAGGCCATGACAGATCTTTTTTCATTTTATTTTTAGAACAAATGAACATAAGAGTAGCCTTACTGGGTCAGATCAATGGTCCATCATTTTTGGATGAACATTTCTCAAATAGTTGCTTTTGCAACAGCTACTGTATTCATTCTCAGTAGTCCAAATGAACTTGGATGAATTGGGTCCTCGGTACGTACTATTATCCCATTTGTTCCAGAGGTCCAGTTTGTTCTCTGTCTTGTAAAGATTTCTGCAGAAATTTTGTGGATTTGTCACTCTGGAACTCTCTTTCACCGGATCTACCGATCTGTTGTCTCTTTACCCAGGTTTAAGCTTTTGAATCCGTTATTTCATGATCTTTATCTTTTCTCATACAGGTTTTCTTGATTTTCCTTTCATTTCCCATTATTTATGTGCCTCTGTTTGTTGCATTTAAGTTTTGAGGCATTCATTCCCTCCGTGATGCTTCCTTTTGTCTATTTCTTATAAAATACGTTCAGCTTGCCCTCAGACATTTTTGTAAACCCTCTTGATATCTTTGTCAATTTGCCTAAATAAATAAATAAAGTTTTGTAATCGTGAATTTTTGCTGCATCCAGCTCAGAAAATGTCTGATGATGAAGAGGATGTATTCACTTCTGTTTTGAAATATAATACAATAGTGAATTCTATAGCTAAGATTCTGAAGAGACGTTGGAGGACACTGTCACCAGTACCATGTTTTGCTGAGAGTAGACTGTGGATCACCTTCAGTAGAGCCCCACTGATGTCTTTAAGGCCAATAGAGTGAATATGGGACAGGATACTAGGCACTATGGGGCCCTATTACTAAGCCATGTAGGTGCCCACGCGCACCCAATTGTGTCAATTTGGATTTACCGCCCAGCTACCGCGTGGTCCATGCGGTAATTTCATTTTTGATGTGCATCCACTACGCACGCCAGAAAATATATTTTATTTTCTGGCACGTGGTGAAAATCGGGTGGTAACTCCGACTTGTGATTAGGTAGGTGATTACCGCATGGTTAACACGAGAGACTTTACCACTAAGTCATTGGCTGGCGGTAAGGTCTCAGACCCAAAATGGACGCGTTCCAATTTTTATTTTGCCGCATGTCCAATTTTGGCCAAGAAAAAGGTCTTTTTTGAAGGTGTGCTGAAAAATGTTACTGCAAGCATCCTATACACACGTCTACACCAGCGCAAGCCATTTTTCAGCGCACCTTAGTAAAAGGACCCCTATGATTGTAAGAAATGTGCCATGTGACATTAGAGTTTTAAGAATTCGACAGATAGGAAATAATATGAATTGAGATCTTACACCACATACACTACAACGTTTGTGGTTTATTGTGTTCAGTGTCCCTGTAAGTTATATATAGGAGAAACATCGAGACAGGTCTGGGTCCAGTTGTTAGAGCACAAAAGTACTCTTTCCACACAAAGACTAAATGCCCCTTTGGCATCGTATTGTGAAGTCAAGCAGCAGGACTTTTCAATGCATAGATGCTTTGGCTTAGAATGGATTCCCCCATTAACTCGGGGAGCCGATCGCTGTAGAAGATCGCTCCACGCAATACAACGTTGGATTTTAGACTTGAAACTTAATGGCCTTAATAGAAAAAAAGAATGGTAACATTTTTTTTCTAAATTTACTCTGCTTGAGTAGCTGTTATATTTTGTATGCCAAAAGTTTGGAGTTTACGAATTTGAAAGTAAGAAGCTGATTGGCTGAATTGAATGACAGCGTCTATAATTTAAGAGCTGCCATTTTCCAAGGCAGTGACTCCCTGGTAATGGCTGAAAGAGCCAAATCTTTAATTTAGTGAGTACTGATGTTTTCTGATTTTAGGGTTGTATAAATGAAGTACTTTTTAATGATTGTTTTTTTTTCTTTTCACACAGGGGTCCATGATTCCCTGAAGCAGCTACATGAAACGCTGGTCACCGTTGCACATGGGCAATAAAATTTATTGGAAGATCTACTGAGAGAGCTGTGTACAGGTAAGTGATGATTTTTATAAACAGTAAATAATAAAGACATTTTTTTTCATGAGAGGTTTTTTTATGCCTGTGATAAGAATAGAGACATTGTTGCAGAGTTTAAATTTAGTCTGGGCTTGTTGAGGCTTTTTGCTCTATGATACAATTTGGTGTTTGATAAGAATTTTGGTTCGGTGTTCACAAGATTTCAGGTAGAGGTAGTTTGTTAGTTGTTTTGATGCCCTTAAACATCAGTGAAACACTTTTAATGCTGATTCACAGCAGGAATTAACATCTGGGTGGCCTGCAGGATCTTTTGAATTGACTTTTGTTAATTTCCTGAAAACAGGTGTAGAAAACTGAGAGCTTTGGATTACATTATTTGGGCCTGATTTATCAAGGGTTACCCTATTTTGTTATCTGGAAAACAACTTAATATATCCCTTAATGTGGTGCTTATCAAACTTTCTGTGGCCACAACCCCATTATCAAGGCCACGGACAGAGTTTGACTCCCAGAGACATAGGCTGATGATGTTTGTAAGGACAGCCTGCCCAGGTTGTGATCACAAACGCGAGTTTTGCAACCCCATTTGGAACTGTGACCCACAGTTTGGGAAGCCTTCCTTAATGTGTCCCTCCATTTCATGTCAAAAACCATCAAGTACTTTGATTAAAATGGTGTAGGAAATGTAGGGCTATGTTATTTTACTGCTGCATGAAACAAGCATCATGTATTTAGTATTCATGTTTTTAATTGAAAGATTTGGAGATGTGGATATTTTTGGAGTGAATCTAACTGCAGTCCTCACTCATTACCATTCTCAAATCTCCACCTTGAGAAAGACTGTCACCCTTCTAACCATGACGTCAACCTCTTACCAAGGTTGAGTATCACAAATCACTCATTGAAGACCCTATAACACACCTCAGAGAAAGTGGACTGTTGGTGTATGCTTTGCACTCAGGTATGCACTAAAGTGCCGAGCTACCAGAAAGACCCTGTAGCCTACAACAAACAATATTTATATATTGATGAGAATTATTAACTTCAGTACAAAATGAGGTGAAGGACACCAAAATGGGGAGCACTGCTCTCACCTAGTCACATCTCCTTTTGTGAAGCCACACATAACAGGAAGTTAATTACAGGTTCTGCTCTGAGGACAGGAATGTTCCATTTGGTAAATTTAGAAACAGCTGGTTAGTTTTATCTATTACTTTTGTGCTAACATCAGTTGAGCTCATTCAAGTCTCTCTTTTTATGGAGCTGTCCTTCCTGTGCTACCTGATAGCTACTAATTGCTCCAACTACATTTCTGAATTGCAAATTTTCTGCACTGATAAAAACTTTGATTGCCTGTCAGCCAGACGTAAGAAAAAGATCACCAGTGCTAAATGAGGTGTTCTACGCTTGGATAATAATGCCTAATGAATTATTCAAAAAAGAATGCTTGAATGAAGCAAACAATTTGAAGGGTTCCTAGCAGCCGAAACAGTTCAACAGCCAAAAGAAGAAAAGTATCATCCTGAAAATTACACTAATGATTAAAAGATGTGTATTAATTCCACATTTGGAGAAAAAAGAAATGCCAGTCTGTTTTAAAAGGTTAATCATTATTTTCTCACTAATGATCTAATCTTTTGGAAACATTAAAAAAAACACGTTTACCAACATTTTGGGGCATTTAATATTGTGATCTGTAATAGTGAAATAGTGTCGCAGACATCATTAAAAATGCATGCTTCACATTTTATTTGAAAAGATAAGATGTTGGAAATTACCAGAATAACAAACTGTTAACGTTAAATGCGTTTCTCAGTTCAAATCATCATGAAAATGAAAATATACAACTTTCCAAGTAATCCAGTCAAAACCAAAGAAGAGAGAGCATTACATCCTAGGTACAGTAGGGCCATATGTTGAAGCCTTGGGTTGACTTCTTGTGGCATGTGGGTGAGAGCAGTCTCTTCCAAGGGAAACCTTGTGCATGTAACGATGTCAGCTGCTCCTCCTGCTGCCGGCGTTCTGTAAGAAGAAATATTGGAGGGCGAGAGCATATCATCAGACGTTTAGAGGCCCTATTGCAAAGGCGTGCTGAAAAATGGGCTACAGTAGTGTAGACGTGTGTTTTGGGTGCGCACAGAGTCATTTTTCAGTGCACCTGTAAAAAACACCTTTTTAAAATTGTTGCCGAAAATGGACGTGCGGCAAAATGAAAATTGCCGTGCGTCCATTTTGGGTCTGAGACCTTACTGCCAGCCATTGACCTAGTGGTAAGGTAATGGTCTATGTGCATAAAATGCCGATTACCACTCGATTATCACCTGCGTGCCAGAAAATAAAAATATTTTCCGGCACATGTAGCGGATGCATCAAAAATTAAATTATTGCACGGGCCATGCGGCATTTGGGCGGTAACTCAAAATTGAGGTGCGTTGGTTGCATGTAGGCGCCTACGCGACTTAGTAAAAGGGCCACATAGAGCTGCTTATTATACTCCAATAAATAAAAAGACTCTATTGAACTCTTTGGGTCCTGTTTACTAAAGTGCACTAGCTTTTTTTAGCCTGCACTAAAAATGCTAGCATGCTTGTAGCGCAGCTTAGTAAACGGGACCCCTTTTTCGTCCTATTCCTTTTCTTTGATATATGAGGTATATTTTGTCTTGTAAATACACACAATCAACACAATTCCATCAAGGTATAACAACATATTTCCCTAGAACACACAATAAAAGACGCACTAGAAACATGCTCTTTTGATCATTTTCATAAAAAGCATCAGTACTCTCAGGAGGTAAAGTAAGTACCATCCATACCGCTTCCTCCCCCAGCAACCTACCTCCTATCCACAAAGATACTCTTGGACTTATTGAAACATCCCAAGAACAAAGCAAGTGCACAGCATAATCTCAACTTCCTGGAACACATGACCCTCTTTTACCCTTCCAGAGGTAGTTAAACCCCTGCTTTAGCTTCTAAATTACAACAGAAAACTCTGAAAAATGTTCTGTATTTTTATTTATGACAGTTCTGTCTTCTATTTGATACTGTTCCTCTCTTGAATTAAAACTCTTGACAGAACTGCAAAGGAGGGGGGAGGAGGTGGTCATTTTTTGTCCATCTGGCCCCTCCCCAAGCACTGGAGATGTCGCTGAGTACTCACCTGCTTCTCAGCTGTCATCTTAGACCTGAGTGGGTGGAGCTTCTGTCTATCTATAAAATCACCTAATTGCTCTTAGTGTTAGCGTCTCCTAGGATCAGTTTACTTAGTACAATCTCTTTTGAATCCTAAGCTCTACATTTCAAACTCTATGTTCTTTTATACGGAGGAAAAAGCCTCAACAGACTCCCAAAACATAGCTCTATGGCTACCAATTCATTGGAGTGCTTGCTGTCATCATAGGCTCAAAAAACCTTCTTTTCCCTACTGTTTATTTACAGATTATCTCTTTACAGACTATTGTCCTGATTATAGGTCAAACCAGCACTTATCTTTGCTTTGACTTTTTGCTGCTTTTTATGTCGCTCAGTCTCTCTGTGACACTGGTCCAGGTTTCGGTATTTCTTCCACTTCCTGCCTCAGGGTCCGTGGTACTGGCAACTCTCACTTCTCTATAGTCCGTTCCTCTGGATCTATAAAATCATCCAGGGCTGCAACTGGTGAGGGGGGGGGGGGGGGGGGGGGGGGGGGGGGGAGGTGCCCCAATGCGAAACTTCTGGAAGCTCTTGTGGGAGTGATGGAAGGGAAGGCATTGGTTCATATTTCGAGAGGAGATGGTTTTGCTTTCTGCTTTGGTTTGGTTGGTTAATTTTGTAGGATTTGAGATGGCTTAGCATCCTCCATTTGGTCAAGTTGATAGGTGTCACAGTAGGGATGGGTGGTGGGGATATTAAGAAAGGATTTTTGGAGATTATTGATGTGTGAGTATTGGGAAGGAGTGTAGTTTTGATAATATTGTTTGAGTTTTATGATGAAATCTGCTCCAAGGGATGATGAAGTTTCCTAGCAAGGGATGGGGTGCAGGAGAGGTCCAGACTGTGACAGGGCATTTTATATTACTGTGTTTTTATTATACTTTGCCATGATGTTGTATTTATATTGATAATATATACATTATAATATTGTACCACTGTAATGAAAGTTGGGTTACATTCATTTAATTTAAAATAAAATTTAAAATCCACATCTCTCAACCAGATTCAAAATCAGAAACAAAAGAAAATAGGAGAAATTTTTTTTATGTAATTCAAACATCTTACTGACATACAATCGTAACTATCCTGAACCAAGATCATACATTAAAGCATAATTCTAGAACATCCACTAATTAAAGGGCCCTTTTATGAAGCGGCGCTAAAAGGTGGCCTGAGTTATGCCTACTGCTTGGTCTTCCCGCATTCTGAGGCCACTTTTAGCACAGCAGTAAAATGGATGATTTTCCATTTCTTCAATTAATGACCATGTGCTAATTTCCCAATTAGCACACGGCCATGAGTGCAAGAGCCCTTACTCACACCTATTTACTAGGCGGTAAGGGCTGCTATGTTAACCATGCGCTAATTGGTTGGTAGGTGGCAATGTAGCTGTGCTAACCGATTAGCAGTGGGCATGCCCGCTCCCCACCCCCAAACATGCCCCAGTGCTAAAAAGTACAAGTATTTTTTAGCGCGTGAGAGAAGTCTGTGTAAATGCCAAAACTACTGCAGTACACCTGAGCGCACCCCATGATAAGTGAATTTTCATGCATGGTAAGCATGTCTTATTGCTTACTGCTGCATAATAAAAGGACCCCAAGAAAGCAAAGGGGCAGACGATTTGCAAACTCCAAAGTGGAAACTGTACAAAGCAGATCGTTAATAAACCAAAATATATTTTATTGATATGACAAAGATAAAATATGCATACAATAGCCCGTATGCATATAATAGCCCGACACAGGCCGTGTTTCGCCCAACTGGGCTGCTTCAGGGGATAAAAAAAGATAATAAATAGCCCCTGAAGCAGCCCAGTTGGGCGAAACACGGCCTGTGTCGAGCTATTATATGCATACGGGCTATTGTATGCATATTTTATCTTTGTCATATCAATAAAATATATTTTGGTTTATTAACGATCTGCTTTGTATAATAAAAGGACCCCTACATAAGTACATGAGTACATAAGTATTGCCATACTGGGACAGACCAAAGGTAGATCAAGCCCAGCATCCTGTTTCCAACTGTGGCCAATCCAGGTCACAAGTACCTGGCAAGATCTCAAAACAGTACAATACATTTTATACTGCTTATCCTAGAAATACTGATCAAATCACACGGCAAAATTCTACTAAACTTAATCCAATATATAATACCTCAATTAGTAGAAATTATGATGTGTACAGTGCAACTTGTTGCTGTATTTACTTCTTTATCTCTTTCTTAGGGAAAGTCTCATACAGTTGTAGGGGTATTTTTTGCACTCCGCCAATTGTAGCGTGCCCCAATTTTTCGACAAATATAATCACAGATGATCCCTTCCTCCACCCTCTTTTTTCTACAAATTTTCTATTTTGTGACTTTTTTTCTTATATTTTCTTCTTGTCCTATTGCTTGTATTAGCATAGGGAGGACGTTATCACAGGTTCAATATGTACGCTTTCCAGCTTATAATTGAAAAAGAAAAACGCCTATATTGCGACCCAAATCGGGAGGTAGACGTTTATCTCACAAAAACGAATAAAGCGGTATAATCGAAAGCCAAATTTGGACGTTTTCAACTGCACTCCGTCGCGGATGCGGACAAAGTTGATGGGGGCGTGTCGAAGGCATGGTGAAGGCGGAACTGGGGCGTGGTTATCGGGCAATCAGAGATGGGCGCCTTTCGCCGATAGTAGAAGAAAAATATGCGTTTTTAGCGAGAATTTAGGGCACTTTTCCTGGACCCTGTTTTTCCACGAATAAGGCCCCAAAAAGTGCCCTAAATGACCAGATGACCACTGGAGGGAATCGGGGATGACCTCCCCTGACTCCCCCAGAGGTCACAAACCCCCTCCCACCACAAAATATGCCGTTTCACAACTTTTTATTTTCACCCTCAAATGTCATACCCACCTCCCAAGCAGCAGTATGCAGGTCACTGGAGCAGTTATTAGGGGGTGCAGTGGACTTCAGGCAGGTGGACCCAGGCCCATCCCCCCCCCACCTGTTACAATTGTGCTGCTTAATGCTTAGTCGTCCAACCCCCCCAAACCCACTGTACCCACATGTAGGTGCCCCCCTTCACCCCTTAGGGCTATTGTAATGGTGTAGACTTGTGGGCAGTGGGTTTTGAGGGGGATTTGGGGGGCTCAACACCCAAGGGAAGGGTGCTATGCACCTGGGAGCTCTTTTACCTTTTTTTTTGTTTTTGTAAAAGTGCCCCCTAGGGTGCCCGATTGGTGTCCTGGCATGTGAGAGGGACCAGTGCACTACGACTCCTGGCCCCTCCCACGAACAAATGCCTTGGATTTATTCGTTTTTGAGCTGGGCACTTTCATTTTCCATTATCACTGAAAAACAAAAACGCCCAGCTCACAAATTGTCGAATAAAACATGGACGTCTATTTTTTTCGAAAATACGGTTCGGTCCGCCCCTTCACGGACCCGTTCTCAGAGATAAACGCCCATGGAGATAGACATTTTTGTTCAATTATGCCCCTCTTTGTGTACTATACACCCTTGTGTTGAAATAAAGCTTTAAATTTTTTAATTTTTTAAATTATTTATTTATTACTTTTGTACCCCGCTCTTTCCCACATACAGCTGGTCCAGTGCGGCTTACATAGTAAAAGAAAGCATCTTACATGGTAAAGAATACAGTAAAAACAAGGAAATGTAGGAACAGTATTATAAATTGTGATGATCAAAACTACTTACATTATAAAAGGCATTACAAAGGACATGTGAAAAGAACGTAATGAACTAGAATAGGGAAGGTAGACAAAGATATGATAGGTGAAAGGGAAGGAGAATGGGAGGGAAATGGTTAAGGATGGAGGGAAGAAGATGAGGGATTTATCTAGGCTGTGCTCATTTTGCAATGAAAGCGCATAACTTAGCTTAAATGTCCAGGTGCAGATATCTCCCCGACAGGTGCCTGTTTCGCTCAACGCGGCTTTCTTAAGGGGTTAGTCTCGCATGGTAGCATAACAGCCTTTTCTCTCTTTGATTCCTGAAGTAAAGAAGTAAATACAGCAACAAGTTGCACTGTACATATACACATCATAATTTCTACTAATTGAGGTATTATATATTCTAGAAATAAGCAGTGGATTTTCCCCGTCTATTTTAATAATGGTCTTTGGACTTTTCTTTTAACTGATTTTACCACATTCTCTGGCAACGAATTCCAGAGTTTAATTACACATTGAGTGAAGAAATATTTTCTCTGATTCGTTTTAAATGTACTACTTTGTAGCTTCATTGCGTGCCCCCTAGTCCTGGTATTTTTGGAAAGAGTAAACAAGCGATTCACATATACCCTTTACACTCGTCATTTTATAGACCTCTATCATATCTCCCCTCAGCCATCTTTTCTACAAACTGAGGAGCCCTAGCCGCTTTAGCCTTTTCTCACAGGGAAGTCGTCCCATCCCCTTTATCATTTTTGTTGCCCTTCTCTGTACCTTTTCTAATTCCACTATATCTTTTTTGAGATGCGGTGACCAGAATTGCACACAGTATTGAAGGTGTGGTTGCACCATGGAATGATACAAAGGCATTATAATATCCTTACTTTGTTTTCCATTCCTTTCCCAATAATACCTAACATTCTATTTGTTTTCTTAGCTGCTGCCGCACACTGAGCAGAAGGTTTCAACGTATCATCGACGATGATGCCTAGATCCATTTCTTTGTTGGTGACTCCTAATGTGGAACCTTGCATTACGTAACTATAATTTGGGTTCCTCTTTCCCACATGCATCACTTTGCACTTGCTCACATTAAATGTCATCTGCCATTTAGATGCCCAGTCTCCCAGTCTCATAAGGTCCTCTTGTAATTTTTTACAATCCTTTTGCGATTTAACAGCTTTGAATAACTTTCTTTCGTCAGCAAATTTAATTACCTCACTAGTTACTCCCATCTCTAGATCATTTATAAATATGTTAAAAAGTAACGGTCCCAGCACAGATTCCTGGGGAACCCCACTATCTACCCTTCTCCATTGAGACTACTGACCATTTAACCCTACTCTCTGTTTTAACCAGCTTTTAATCCACTGTGCAATTCCATCATTTCTTATCCAAGATTAGAGAACATCTAGGTCTTTAAGTTTTGATTCTAAGAATATTATAATTTATTTCCACCCTTGTTTCACTTGGCAATTTATTCCAGTTGTTAAATCTCAATCCCTACAGAGACCACTCCATCAAAAGGATGTCTAATAAAATGTCAGTTTTAGATCATAATGATTAACCACCAAGTAATTATTTATCTAGCTGCTAAATTGCAAATAACTTTGTGTGCCACTGTCAGCAACTTAAATTTTTATCCTCAGTTGGACTGGTAACTATTGCAGTATTTTTCACAGAAGATTAGCTTTCTTCCATCTTAGTCTCATGCATTACACCAACGGTCTCTAACTGTTCTCATACGTCACACTACCATTATCGGCTTTTGTCCCACTTAGAATGTAAACCGCACTGAACCCTGGAAAGGGGATATTAGTGGTATACAAGAATTGATTTGATTTGGACTGGTAAGCAAGGCAGTATTTTCAACAGAGGGCTAACCCTCTTCCATTTTGCCACATATTGAAATTATTTTTGCATCAACTATAACCTAACCGACTTTTCTTTCATAGAACAAAATGAAATAAGATTTCAGAAAAAAATTATTATTTTTAACAACAGAAGTCACTTGGGGGTTCTTTTACTAAGCTGTGGAAAAAGTGGCCCTAGCATGCCATGGCACGGATTTTTCCCATGTGCTAATGCCATTTTTAGCACAGCTGGAAAATGGCCGATTTCTTACTTTTCTATTAAAGGTCATGTGCTAGGCACAGGGGATCTCTTAGGGAGAGGAGGAGAGACAGTGGATGCTGCAGGTGGGCAGACTGGATGGGCCATTTGGCCTTTATCTGTCATCATGTTTCTATGGGGTCCTTTTACCAAGCTGCAGAAAAAAGGGCCCTGCACTAGTGGCAGGGGCCATATTTCCTGCACACCAGGGCCCCTTTTCCTGCTGTGGGTACTTAAGTACATAAGCACTGCCACGCTGGGAAAAGACCAAAGGTCCATCAAGCCCAGCACTCTGTCTCCGACAGCGGCCAATCCAAGCCCCAAGAACCTGGCAAAACCCCCCAAATTTAATAACGATCAATGGACTTTTCCTTCAGGAATCTGTCCAGACCCCCTTTAACCTCAGCAAGCCCAGCTGCCATCACTACCCTCTCCGGCAATGAGTTCCAGATTCTAACCTCGCGCTGAGTAAAGAAAAACTTTCTCCAATTTGTTTTAAACCTACCACATTCTAATTTCATCTTGTGTCCCCTGGTTCTATTATTGTTAGAAAGCATAAACAAACGCTTCACATCTGTCCACTCTACCCCACTCATTATTTTGTACACATCCCTTTTATCATTTTCGTTGCCCTTCTCTGCACCTTCTCCAATTCCTTTATATCTTTTTTGAGATGAGGCGACCAGAACTGAACACAATACTCCAGGTGCGGTTGCACCATGGAGCGATATAACGGCATTATAACATCCTCATGCTTGTTTTCCATCCCTTTTCTAATAATACTCAACATTCTGTTCACCTTCTTAGCCGCTGCAGCACATTGAGCGGAAGATTTCAACGTCCTAATGACTCCCAGATCCCTTTCTCGGTCCGTAACTCCTAAAGCGGAACCTTGCATGACATAGCCATAATTCGGGTTGCTCCTTCCCACGTGCATCACTTTGCACTTGTCAACGTTGAACTTCATCTGCCATTTGGACGCCCAATCCCCCAGTCTCACGAGGTCCTCTTGTAATCTTTCATACTCCACCCGTGACGAGACGACCCTGGATAACTTTGTGTCATCTGCGAATTTAATTACCTCACTAGTTACTCCCATCTCAAGGTAAAAAACCTCCAGACACACATGGCTATACGGTAAGAGAACTCTTACTGCTGGCCATGCAGCAGGGAGCCCATACTTGATAAGGGCTCCAATGCTGACCCGGGAGTGCACGGTGATGCCTGATTGCTGCCACACAAGCCATTTCTGGGACTTTTCTTTTCCCCCTAATCCAATTACTGTCACACAAGCCATTTCTGGGGAATTTCTTCCCCCCCCCCCCCCCCCCGAAACAAGCACTGGTGGTAGTCCCGGAACAGCGAGCGGTAAGCCCGTGTTGTCCTTACTGTTGGCCTTACTGCTGCTATATGAAAGGGCCCCTATGTTTTTAATGTTGCCATTAGCACATGGCAAGGGGATGGGACTTGATATACTGCCTTTCTGTGGTTACAATCAAAGCTGTTTATAGAGTTTATACAGGTAATTATTTGTACCTGGCCAATTTATTATTTATTTATTACATTTGTACCCTGCACTTTCCCACACATAGCAGGTTCAATGAGGCTTACATAGTAACTAGAATTACAGAGTCTTGTAAGAAGAAATATTACAAGCTGAAAAAAAAATCATAATAACAATGGAGGGTGAAGTGATTTGCCCAGAGTCACAAGGAGCTGCAGTGGGAATTGAACCTAGTTCTCCAGGTTCGAAGTCCGCTGCACTAACCACTAGGCCTCTTCTCCACTCCAGTAAAAAAGAATTACTACAGGAGCACTTACCCACACCTATTTTGTAGGTGGTAAGGGCTCATGCGGTAATACTGCTCTTACCAGTTAGCACATGGTAATGCAGATGAGCTAACTGATTAGCGCAAAAACACTTACTCACTGCCCCAAGATGTGCTCCCTCACACAAAATTTTTTAAATATTTTTTAGTGCCTGGATAGTTCATGCAGATTTGGAGCTTACTGCAGGACGCCTGAGCATGGGGGCCACAGGGGACGTCAGACTCAGTCAGAAACCAAATGAAGGAAGAAGACTTCGGCTGGTGGGGGTTGGGGTCCCCCGCCAGCAAAGGTAGGCGACGGCGGATCGAGAGGGTCATCAGCGGGGGTCAAAGTTGTTGGAGGTGTCGGCAATGGCGGGCGGGGGGGGGGGGGGGTCGGTGTCGGCAATGGCTGGCTGGCGGGCTGGTGGGCGGGGGGGGGGGGGTCAGTGGTGCTGGGGGGGGGGGGGGCTAAAATGTGCTCCTTCACCTCGGCTCTGGACCCCCCCTACCATTGAAGTCTGGCTACGTCCCTGGTCCAACTGTAAATCATTTTGGGAGTCTTTTACTAAAGATTAGCTTGAGTTATCTGCAGCAGGGCCTATTTCATTCTGATGGGCCCTGCTGCAGATAACTCGAGCTAATCTTTAGTAAAAGACCCCCTTTAAGCTGTAGTAAACGTGTGCTAGTACTTCCAACAGCTTTGCAAAAAGGACTCCCTTATTTTTTTATTGTCAATCCTGAGTCAATTCATTCTAAACACTGATAAATCCTCCCACACTGATTATTGAGGGGACCTTTTACCCAGCTGTGGGAAAAAGGGCACTGCTGTAATGGCGGTGGCCGTTTTTCCCACGCGCCAGGATCCTTTTTACCGCAGTGGGTAAAAAAACCCGAGACACATATGGTCATGCAGTAAGAGAACTCCTACCACATGGCCATGCGGCGGGTAGCCCTTATTGCCACCCATTGAGGTGGCGATAAGGACTTCCGCACTAACCCAGTGGTAACCGGGCAGCGCGTGGGGATGCCCAATTACTGCTGGGTTACCGTCATGCAAGCGATTTCTGGGGGGGGGGGTCTTTTCCCCCCAGAAATGGTGCACGCTCAGGGTGGGACTACTGGCGGCGGCCACATTGGGCCAGCAGTAGTCCTGGAAGAGCGAGCAGTAAGCATGCATTGGGCTTACCGCCGCTCTGTAAAAGGACCCCTGAAAGAATTAGACAGAACAAGTAATAAGAGGCTGCCTACTGCTACAAAAAAACCCTAAAAGTATGCTGCCTGTTCAGTTCTCCCAAATGAGAAAACGCTCAACCATCATCAAAACCTTTTTGACACATAGAAGAAAGGCCAGGAAGCCATGAAAAATCCAGTTCTTCCCAATGAAGTACATTTCTGCTGCCTAAAATCTGAGGAGTTCAATTATTAATGCTTTGCACAAGGGGTTCCCTCACTGAATGTAATTGGATGTTTTTATGGATAAATCTGGTGGACATTTTGCAAATAGAATTAAACCAGCAGAAACCTTGAATAAATGAGCCCTGGGGTTTGTTCTGACAGATGCACTTTTATTGCTAAATGTTGAGAACGTATATAAAAATGTGTAGTGGAACATACAATGCTCAAATACCTTGAAATACATTGAGCGTAAATATTAAAACATTTTTCATTGGATCAAAAATTCCAATATGAAATTACAGTATATTTTCATTCTTCAAAATCCTCCATTTGGAACTAATAAGCAAGAGTTTTGTTAAAGGATATTTCCATGGTAAGAGCATGTTTTCAGTAAGTTACTTAACTCTCTCTACTGCCGAATCACACCAATAAAGTCTAAGTGAATGAAAAAAGGAAGCTGTGGTCTACATTAAAGACTGTTCATCATACACCACAGCTTCCTGGAGTTATTGGTCCACTTCCCACTTCTTTTTTTCATTCCGACATCCGTGGGATTTTGTGTTCTTCCACTCTGGTGGATTCTCTACCTGCAGATATTGAAAGTGCTACACGGTGCCCAGCATGGAGCCAGTGCTGTAAGACTTTTGCACTTATTGCTCATTGAGTGGCAGAATTAAGGCACGGAAGCTGTGAAATCTCTGTTACCTGTTGGGGTGTTCCCAGAATTTATGCTGTACCAATAATGTGACGCAGATAGGTCCAGCTACTGAGGTGGTGTTAAGTGGTCCACATTAACAGTTGTGTGGCAACACTGTGGCAATTACCTGCGTGTTAACTGTAAAGAGAAGTCCTTTCCCATTCACCAGACTTTCCTTTGTTAGGAAATTGAGGGGCCCTTTTACAAAGGTGCATTAGGCGCTATGTGTGTGCAGAGTGCACCTAAATGAGACCACCACCAGGCTACCATGCCCCTGGCAGTAATTTTAGATTTGTCACATGCCATAATGCCTGGATGATTTAATTATTTATTTTCTCCCATGCGCATCGTTTCTGACAGTAACCGACAGTTGGAATGCTCCAACCGGTCACCGCACGTGTAACGCGTAAGCTCTTACTGCTAGATCAATGTGTGGCGTTAAGGGTTCAGGCATGTTTTGGACACGCACCGGTGGACAAAGGGGAGCCGGTTGATATTGTGTATCTGGATTTTCAAAAGGCGTTTGACAAGGTGCCTCATGAAAGGCTGCAGAGGAAATTGGAGGGTCATGGGATAGGAGGTAATGTCCTATTGTGGATTAAAAATTGGTTGAAGGATAGGAAACAGAGAGTGGGGTTAAATGGGCAGTATTCACAATGGAGAAGGGTAGTTAGTGGGGTTCCTCAGGGGTCAGTGCTAGGACCGCTGCTCTTTAATATATTTATAAATGATTTACAGATGGGAGTAACTAGTGAGGTAATTAAATTTGCTGATGACACAAAGTTATTCAAAGTCGTTAATTCACGAGAGGATTATGAAAAATTACAGAAGGACCTTACGAGACTGGGAGACTGGGCGGCTTAATGGCAGATGACGTTTAATGTGAGCAAATGTAAGGTGATGCATGTGGGAAAAAAGAACCTGAATTATAGCTACGTCATGCAAGGTTCCACGTTAGGAGTTACGGACCAAGAAAGGGATCTGGGTGTCGTTGTTGATAATACACTGAAACCTTCTGCTCAGTGTGCTGCTGCGGCTAGGAAAGAGAATAGAATGTTGGGTATTATTAGGAAAGGTATAGAAAACAGGTGTGAGGATGTTATAATCCCGTATCGTTCCATGGTGCGACCGCACCTTGAGTATTGTGTTCAATTCTGGTTGCCGCATCTCAAAAAAGATATAGTAGAATTAGAAAAGGTGCAGCGAGGTTCGACGAAAATGATAGCGGGGATGGGACGACTTCCCTATGAAGAAAGACTAAGGAGGCTAGGGCTTTTCAGCTTGGAGAAGAGACAGCTGAGGGGAGACATGATAGAGGTATATAAAATAATGAGTGGAGTGGAACAGGTGGATGTGAAGCGTCTGTTCACACTTTCCAAAAATACTAGGACTAGGGGGCATGCGATGAAAATACAGTGTAGTAAATTTAAAACAGATCGGAGAAAATGTTTCTTCACCCAACGCGTAATTAAACTCTGGAATTCGTTGCCGGAGAACGTGGAGGAGGTGGTTAGCTTGGCAGAGTTTAAAAAGGGGTTAGACGGTTTCCTAAAGGACAAGTCCATAAACCACTACTAAATGGACTTTGGAAAAATCCACAATTTTGGGAATAACATGTATAGAATGTTTGTACGTTTGGGAAGCTGCCAGGTGCCCTTGACCTGAATTGGCCGCTGTCGGGGACAGGATTCTGGGCTTGATGGGCCTTTGGTCTTTTCCCAGTATGGCATTACTTATGTACTTCAGTTTTACTGCATGACCTTTTCCCATCCCATTAAAAAAAAGTCCTTTTCTGCAGACGCGGTAAAATCTGGCCCAGTGCATTCCCAATACATGCGCCTACACTACCGCAGGCCCCTTTTTACCGCGGCTTAGTAAAAGGACCCCTAAGGCTCTTTATATACTTGAAATAATATCGGAGGGAGAGAGCATGTGATCAGAAGTTTACATTTGCTTATTATACTCCAGTTCTGCTGTCCTACCAGCAAAAGCTCTTGATATCTTTATCTCTGGTTTATTCTTTTTCTTTTTCTTCAATATATGAGATATCTTTCCTCTTGGAAATACACACAATCAATACAATCCCACCAAAGTATAACAACACATCTCCGTAAAACACACAAAGCATAACGTGGGATACGCTCAGGGGTGTGCTGGTAAATTGTTAACAGGGGGCTCTCTCTCGCCAGCAAAGTAAAAGAGAATTCAGGAGGGGCCCAAGCCCACATTTTGGGATCCATTTGTTAAAGTAGCCATGGAGAACCGGCTCCCAAAATTCTTAAAAACTTAACAAACGGCTCTCGAGAGCCTGTGAGAGCCTGCTCCAGCACACCACTGGATGCGCTAATGTGTTCTGCATTAGTTTTGGGATGTGCGTTGCGTGTGCCAACTGTGAGCTAATTATTTTTTTGTAATTTGTTTTGGGGGGTGGGCATGTCGGGGGCGAAGAGTGTGCATTCCCTTGCTAACCATTTAGAAGCCCTTTAACTAAATTGCAGTAATAGGTGACTTTAGCGTGTGCCTACGTGTGTCATTCCCGCCCAGTATGGCCATTTTTTCCACATGGGTAAAATTGCCAATTTAATGGTCAAGTGCTAACTTTCCCATTAGTGAATTAGCACTTAACTACATCTATTTTGTTGGTGGTACGGACTCACATGCTAATTGGTTAGTGTGTGGTAATGTAGCTGCGCTATCCAATTAGCATAGGGCACGCCTACTCTCTGCCAAGACCTGACGTCAGTGCTATAAAGTTTCTTTTTCAGCATGTGGGAAGCTCGCTTACATGCAAAGATTACTGTGGGACACCTCAGCACACCCCACAGTAAGCACACGTAACTGCTTACCATCCCTTTGTGCATCTCGGGCTGTACTGTGCTAAATCCTACTAAAATAAACACTCAATCTCTGATTTCACATTGCTTCTTTTATTGTTTGTTATGTTAAAACTCAATGCCCATTACTCATATTCGGTATTCATATTCAGCTGAATAATGTTTTTCATTGTTCATATTCGGCCAAATAGTAAACTATGCTACTCAGGACAACACTACTGATCACTTCATTTATGAGTCTCATTTCCAGACCATTTAAAATATGTTAAAAATCGCTTCTTTCTGTTTTCCATCTTTTAACCAGGTAATGCACGCTCACTTGTTAATTTTTTAACATGGCTGAGTACTAGTGCAAAACTTAGCACATGGCCATATATTCAAGAAATTGCAAAAAGCCCTTTTTTATGCATGTGCTAGAAATGGGCCTAGCGCATGGGAAAATCCAGTGTTAGGCCGTGCTAAGCCCATTTGCTAGTGCTACTTAGAGGTCCTGTTACTAAGGTGCGCCAAAAAGTGGTCTATGCTGGTCAGTGCCGTAGCGAGGGCGGCTGACATCCGGGGCGGTTCGCCACTGCGCACCCCCCTCGGCGCACGCACCCCCCCTCCGGAGCGCATTCTTACCAAAGGGGGCGGGCAGGAGGGCCACTCCGCCCCGAGTGCCCGTCGCTGGGAGCTGCGTCGGCTCCACTGGTTCTCTGCTCTCTCTGACCTGAACAGGAAGTAGCCTGTTCCGGGGCAGAGAGAGCAGTGAACCAGCGGATCCGACACCTCCCCAGCGGTGTGCACCCGGGGTGGAACGCCCCACTGCCTCCCCCTTCCTACGCCACTGGTGCTGGTGTAGACACTCGCAGGTGCATTGGATGCGGCAGGCCCATTTTTCAGTGCACCTGCAAAAAAAGACCTTTTTTTTTGGCCGAAAATGGATGTGCGGCAAAATGAAAATTGGTGTGTGTCCATTTTGGGTCTGAGAACTTACCGCCA
The DNA here is from genome assembly GCF_901765095.1 of Microcaecilia unicolor. NCBI lineage: Eukaryota > Metazoa > Chordata > Amphibia > Gymnophiona > Siphonopidae > Microcaecilia > Microcaecilia unicolor. Next base: position 140,763,297 of record NC_044034.1, on the reverse strand, counting down.
CCCGTTCAATTAGCGGTAAGGTCTCATGCGTTTTGTTGCATACAATGCCGATTACCGCCCAGTTAGTACCACATGCTTGAAAATAAAATATATTTTCCAGCTCGTGCAGTGGACACTCATAAAAAAATGAGATTACCACCCGGGCCTCACGGTAGCCGGGTGGTAGTTCCGAATTGGTGTGTGATGGGCGTGCTTAGGCGCCTATGCAGCTTAGTAAAAGAGCTCTGCATTAAAAACACGATCACTGCTGACTTAATATTGACCTGCTGGATTAAAAAAATAAGGAAAAATATATCCAAGCAGCAGGAGCACAGCATCTTGACCTGGGCAGACACCGATTTACTAAGTTTAAGAGGATGGGAGATGCCTTTCACTTTAAGTACCACCACTGAAAGTAAGATGGAGATCTTCTAATACTTTTCTTTCTTGTAAATGGTTTAAGGTAGGATTGCATGGGATCACCAAAAACTGAAAAAGTAAATGGATAGAAATGCTAATATTTCCTGCAACTTACTGTTGACCTCTTCTGTTTTTGTTTTTTTAATTAAAAGACAACCTCTTCCCACCCCAAGCTGGTATCATTTCCATTATGCTGAGCTTTCTGTAAAGCATAGAAAGCCATGTCTGCTGCTTCTGAAAGCAGATGTACTTGAACAGCAGCTGAATCGCAAGACACCCGTACCTTCACTTGTCAGAGTGCCAGCCTGCATCCCACTGCTTGCTTCTCATAGCCCATCTGCTGAGGAATTCATAAAATGCTGAAGAACACAAACATTGGAGCTGATCTTACTTTCTTCTATTAACATCTGATTAGGTCGTTGATTCTAATGGGTAGCGCTGAGGAGAATATTCCAGTTTATCACAGCATAGACACTGATGCTTCAGGGTCAATCTCCTGCTCAGATATTTCTGCAGATACTGCAAGTGAACAAGTTTCATGTAGGTCCACAAGACTGAGAACTAGCTGTATCTAAAGCAAAGTAAGCAAAAGAAGAGAGGCAGGTTCTGTAACAGACCAGAACACCAAACAGAAACAGCACCAATGAAACAGATTTGTCTATAAAAATAAATAAATAAAATTCCAGAAATGTGTTAAGGACATTTATTTTGGCCTTTGTACTTTCCCGTCTAGACTACTGCAACTACCTTTACAATGGTCCCCCCTTAACTATTCTAAACCGTCCAATTACTTCAGTCTACTGCTGTTAAACTGCTTCATCATGCCCATCGTCATGACCTGGTCACCTCCCTGCTTCAGTCTGTACACTGACTGGTCATCTCTGCTAGACTTAAATTTCAAATTCTCTGCCTTGTCTCAAGGGTCTTACCCCAAACATGCCTAGCTATTTAGCTGATCTGCTCACTCTGTAGACCCTGCCTCATGTCTTACACTCCTCCCAAGCTGCACTCTTGGTCAACCCACCCCTTCATGTCTCCATTTTGATATCTCTAGAGACACTGCTTTTTTCATAAGAACATAACAGCGTAAGTGTTGCCATACGGGAATGGACTGAAGGTTCATCAAGCCCCGTATCCTGTTTTCAACAGTGGCCAATCCAGGTCACATGTATCTGGCAAGATCCTAGAACAGTAAAACAGATTTTATGCTGCTTATCCTAGAAATAAGTAGTGGATTTTCCCAAGGTCATCATAATAATGGCTTATGGACTTTTAGGAAACTATCCAACCCTTTTTAAAACCTGTTAAGCTAACTGTTTTTACCACATTCTCTGGTAATGAAATCCAGAGTTTAATTACTTGTTATTTTCTCTGATTTGATTTAAATTTACTACATAGTAGCTTCATTGCATGCTCCCTAGTCCTAGTCTTTTTGGAAAGAATAAACAAGCGAGTTACCCCTACCCATCCCACTCCACTCAGTATTTTATAAATCTCTATTATATCTCCCCTCAGCCATTTCTTCTCCAAACTGAAGAGCCCTAGCCGCTTTAGCCTTTCCTCATAGGGAAGTCATCCCATCCTTTTTATCATTTTGGTCACCCTTCTCTTTACCTTTTCTAATTCTGCTATCTCTATCCTGAAGGCCCAGTGTTGCTTTTTTTCTGTTTATGGTATACTACTTGCAATGTCAACACAATACATAATAGAACATTATAATTGGTAGTGAGGGGCAAGGCAAAGTTGAAACAAATAGATGGGTAAGAAAGTAGGAAGAATTAGAAAGTAAGGTGACTGATTTGAAGAAAGTTGCACATGAGGTCAGAGAGATGGTTAAATATTATCTCAGCTAGGATAGGAGTGAGTAAACATGTCCCGCTGCAGTATGTGCAGCCCGAGTCAATCCTTGTGTGTGTGAGTGAGACTAACAAGTTTACAGAATATGCCCAGTGCCTGTTTCCTGCAACTGTATTTAGTCACGACCATTTACGCCAATGAAATCCTGGTATAAATGCTGATGCCTAAAATACATGCAGAATGGGCAAATTCTACAAAACTGCGCATAAATTCAAGGAATGCCCACGCCCCGCTCATGCCTCTCCCGTGGCCACTCCCCTTTTCAGATCTGCATCTTAGAATTTACATGCATCACTTTATAGAATACACTTAGGGCTCTGTTTACTAAGGCGCGCTAGCGTTTTTAGCTCATGCACAAAATTAGTGTGCGCTAACTGTGTAGGCGCCCATAGGAATATGTGGGTGCCTACATAGTTAGCATGCGCTAATGGTTAGCACACGCTAAAAGCACTAATGCGCCTGTATCGCGGCTTAGTAAACAGGGCCCTTAGACAGTTATATGCGTAAATTCTAATTATTGTCAATTAGTGTCAATAATTGCTTAAGTGCAATTATCAGCACCAAAATTAGCTTGTTAAGCTAATTAACTTGTGCACAGAAATCCAGAATATGATTGGATTTCCACGCCCAACTTAAGTAACACTATATAGAATCCAGAGATTGCTTATATTTTTAGCTGTTGAATTTCGCCATGAATTTGATTCATTACATTTGATACTGTGCCTTTAACAAACAAGTTTAAAAAAAAAAAATCCAGTCCTATACTAAAAAAAAGGGCTATAAAGCATGTCTCAATCCCTTGAACTATTAAAGGATCTATCTTGTAAATGATAGAGTGACCACAATCTACTTGGCAGCAAAATGAATTCCTGCTGTACAATTGCTCATGGTATAATCTTCGGTCCCACAAACCTTTCATTGTAACTATCTATTATTAGTATTTTTTTTACTCTGCAATTAAATTTGTCTATCTCCAAGAAGTGCACTAATGAATGCCAATCAGCTGCATGTCATATGTTCCACATGAACAAGAAGGTCACATTTACATGCTCAACAAATATATGGAAAAGTTGATATTTATCAGAAATGCTGTTTCCAAAGTTCCGACTTGGAGTTCAGTTTTGTTGTACTGACTGTGTTAACGACAACCGGAGCTGAGTGGTGTCTTCAAAACTTGTAAAAGAAGATCTCTGTGAAGGTGTCTTCAGCTTCAGTGCCCCGGGAACATTTCAATGCATTTGGCGTTACATTACGACATATTGAAGATGTGGCAGTGGGGCCACTAATCATGTGGACAGAGCAGAACTTGGGATATGATCACTGCACTAATTCCTGTCTGAGCAGTGAAGCTGTGCTCCATCCATACTTATGAATCATTTTTACTTATTATATTATTCTTTGTTTCTGTAAGACAATCACCTTTGGATTCGATATATGGTGACCAAATTTGGATGCTAATCCTAGGTGCACGTCAACTCAATTGGATGAGCCATTCATGTGCAATAATTAAAGGCTAACAACCAATTACTGTTGTTAATTGGCACCAATTAGGATTTGTATGCGCATCTGGTGGTGAGCTATTCTATAATGCTGGGCGTCCAAATCTCATAGCGCACAGCTCTATGGAGTTACAGGGAAATCACCTATTGTAACTTATAGTTTTCAAGTTTCACCAACTGCGTCATATTAGGCGTTATTTTGATAGATCTCACTTTGCTGTCCTTGTACAATCAAATATTTTAAGTCATCTTGACTATTGCAATGTCCTTTATTCATCTTTAACAGTGAAATTGCATCTCAGATTACAACTACTACAGAATACAGCTGATAAACTCATTTTGGGCCTTAAATTTGATAGTGTGACTGCAGCACTTGTATCTCTGCATTGGCTCCCAATACATTTTAGGGTTTTATTTAAGCTGGCCTGTGTGGTTTGTAATATCTTTGATGGGTCACCTCCCAATTATATACTCAATTTGGTTACATTTCCATCTTTTCATGGAGTATCATAAATTAGAGATCCTTTTCACCTTCCTTTTCTGGCATTAGATATAAATTAAGCCCCTCAGTTCTGGCTTTCAGTTCCTATTGAACTTCGAAGTTCCTTCAGTTACTTTTTGTTTGGGAAAAATTTGAAGACTTTTTTGTTTACTCAATTTACTTCTTAATTTGTATGTGTTTTTTTTAGCTTTACAGTATAGTTTTTATTAACCGCTTTGAACTACTGATAAGTGGGAGTCGGCACTATATAAGAAACTACTACTACTATAAATCACTTCTATAGCGCTACCAGTTGTACGCAGCGCTTTACAATTGAACATGTAGAAGACAGTCCCTGCTCAAAAGAGCTTACAATCTAAATCAGGACAACAGACAGGACCAAAAAGGATAAGGGAAGGACACATAAGGATAAGATAAAAGTTACAAGTCAGGAGTCGAAAGCAGCATCAAACAGGTAGGCCTTTAGCCCGGATTTGAAGGCAGCCAGGGATGGAGCTAGACGTAATGGCTCAGGAAGCCTATTCCAGGCATAAGGTGCGGTGAGATAGAAGGAGCGGAGTCTGGAGTTAGCGATGGAGGAGAAGGGTACAATTAGGAGAGATTTGCCTAGTGAATGGAGTTCTAGGGAAGGAGTGTAGGGAGAGATGAGGGTGGAGAGGTAGTGAGGGGCTGCAGAGTGAATGCACTTATAGGTCAACAAGAGGAGCTTGAATTGCATACGGAAATGGATAGGGAGCCAGTGAAGTGATTTCAGGAGAGGGCTGATATGGGCATAACGACTTTGGCGAAATATTAGTTGTGCAGCAGAGTTTTGAACAGATTGAAGAGGAGTGAGATGGCTGAGTGGAAGACCTGAGAGAAGCAAGTTGCAGTAGTCTAAGCGAGAGGTGATAAGAGTGTGGATGAGGGTTCTAATAGCGTGTTCAGAAAGGAAAGAGCGAATTCTGGCGATGTTATAAAGGAAGAAATGACAGGTTTTAGCAATCTGTTGAATATGGGCAGAGAAGGAGAGGGAGGAGTCGAAGATGACCCCAAGGTTGCGAGCAGACGAGACAGGAAGAATGAGCGTGTTGTCGAAAGAAATAGAGAATGGGGAAAGGGGAGAGGTTGGTTTAGGAGGGAAGATAAGGAGTTCAGTTTTGGACATATTGAGTTTCATGTGGCGGTGAAACATCCAGGTAGCAATGTCAGAGAGGCAGGCAGATACCTTGGACTGGATTTCTGCCGAGATTACTGGTGTGGAGAGGTAGATCTGGGAGTCATCAGCATAAAGGTGATACTGAAAGCCGTGTGATAAGATCAAAGCACCAAGGGAGGAAGTATAGATGGAGAAAAGGAGAGGTCCTAGAACAGATCCTTGAGGTACACCCACTGACAGCGGGATAGAGGAAGAGGAGGAACCACCATTGTATACACTAAAAGTACACTGTGAGAGATAAGAAGAGAACCAGGAGAGAGCAGAATTCCAAAATCCAAGAGAGGACAGCGTGTCAAGGAGTAGGCTATGATCAACATTATCACTATATAAGAAACATGTCAAATCACATCATTCAAAAATGGGTGTGGCCATGGGAGGGGCATGGGTGGGTCAGAGGCGTTCTGAAACGTTTGGGGCAGTATTATAGAAGATGAGGGATCCACACTCAACTTGTGCAGCAGGATTTACACCAGATTTCAGTTGACGGAAGTCTAGTGCTCAGAAGTGGGCACAAGCACTATTCTATAAAGCGGACCCTTTACAGAATCGTGCTTAGTGGTGATTTTTTTCAGCGCTGAATTTCAAGCACCATTTATAGAATTTCCTCCTCGGTGTGGACAAGACATCTTGAACTATGAAGATAAGGTTGGTAGAGTACAGAATTTGTATTTGGACTATATACTCGCAGTGTTCATTGGTGTGATATTGAACTGAGTTTGGCGGCTTACAGTGGCTGATTGTAGAATTAGTGAAGTAATCCTGGAAGGGCCGTGATAGCAATGCAATATTACACTTAAGGGTCTTTGATTTGCAAGTAGTAAATCCACATGGATTGAATGAAAATATGGAATATTTTAGTGTAGCATGAAGGTTTCCATGAAATGTTTTAGGCTTATTTTTCAGAATCTTGTGGTTTTATATTGTCGGCTTGAATGATTCATGCATGTTTTCTGATTTATATTTGCTTGTCAGTTTGAGTGCATACAAACCTTTTATATGTTTTTACTGTTGATTACTACAAATATCTGCAACTTAACTTCAAGAAACAAGGTTATTGACAGAGTGATACATGTAGGATGGAATGCCATTGCTCCTGGGATTGCCTAAATGCCAATGATGTAAAACCAGGTGCATTTTTTTCCATAGATGAGTAGCATAAAGTTTAGAACAACAGGCTGAGGACTGGGGATCCTGATTCAAACCCCACTGAGGCTCCTTGAATGTTGTACAGAAGAACAGTACGGCAAGAACTGCAATAAACAATAAATTCAAACCCCTTACCTTTTACTCGCATATGCAGTAGTGCAATTTTATAGACTTTATTTTCCACATGGAAAGTAGACTTTAAGGGATCCTTTTACCAGGCTGCAGGAAAAGGGTCCCTATGCTAGCGGTGAGGGCCATTTTTCCCACATGCCAGGGTCCTTTTAACCGCAGCGGGTAAAAAGCCCCCAGACACACATGGCCATGTGGTAAGAGAACGCTTACTGTATGGCCATGCAGCGGGGAGACCTTACTGCCACCCATTGAGATGGCGATAAGGGCTCCCGTGCTAACCCAGCGGTAACCGGGCAGCGTGTGGCGATGCCTGATTACTGCTGGGTTACTGCTGCGCAAGCCATTTCTGGGGGTTTTCTTTTCCCCCCCAGAAATGGCATTCACTTGGGGTGGGACTTCCAACGGTGCCCCCTAAATTTTATTTATTTATTTATTTTATTTATTTGCTGCATTTGTATCCCACATTTTCCCACCTCTTTGCAGGCTCAATGTGGCTTACATTATGTCGTAATGGCGATCGCCAATTCCGGAATTAGGAGTACAGAATATTATTACAAATGAAGAAAAAGCTTCATAAAATCACCTCTAGTATATGCAATGTATATTGAATTGTGCCTGATCTATAACAACCCACACTGAGCATGTATAGAAAGTTTGGATAGTTGATGAAATAGATAAATAAATCAATTTCCATTGTTTAGTGTTGAAGTCTCTCTTGCCCACCCCAGTTCCTAGCAACCCCAAGACTGATATTTGGTTTAGAGACTTTTCAGCCAGTTAGAAGGATAACATTGCAGATTGTGACATTTTTTCTGTTTTTTTTTTTGCATGAAGTGCTCTGTCTGATTTTTAAAAAAGTTTTATTTAAATTGTAATTTTATATTGCCGAGTTATTCTAGTTCTGTTAGAGAATTCTTAGTTTAGTTTTTCTTTTTTAAGGAGCTTGTTTGCTTGCTCTAGGGAATTCTTTTTTACTTCAGTTTCAAAGGGAGAGGTACCTAATTAAAGTCTTTGAATTCCCTGAACTTCTGAGGGTTAGACCTCACACAAGATAGGTACCATGGCTCTACCTCCCTTTGAGCTGAAGAATTGGTTTGAGAGCCCTGGAAGTGAAGTAGGTGAGAGTATCCCAGGAATAGGAGGAACTGAAGCTTGAAATCCCCAAAATTTCTGGATCAATGACCACTAGGAAGTGAAAGGTAGTAGTGGTCAGTGATTCCCTTCTGAGGGGTACAGAGGCATCCATCTGCTGACTAGAAATGATGTCCTGAGAGGTGTGGTGTCTGCCAGGTGCCAAGATTTGAGATGTTATAGAGAGCATGCCAAGACTCATCAAGCCTATTGACTATTATCCAATGTTGCTCATCCACGTTGACACAAATGATACTGCTAGGTACCCCTCTAAATGTATCAGAAGTGACTTTGTGGCTCTGGGAGAGAAGGTGAAGTAGATAGGTGTGCAGTTGATGATCTTGTCAATCCTCTTGGTTGAGGGTAAAGGCCAAGGCAGTGAAACTCATATTCTGGAGATGAATGAATGGCTGCATGGATGGTGTCATTAAGAGTGTTCTGGCTTCCTGGACCACGGGATGATTTTCCAAGGGCTACTGGACAGAGATTGTGTCCATCTATCAAAGAAGAAAAGAAGTGTCTTCAGTAGCAGACTGGCTAACCTAGTGAAGAGGGCTTAAAACTAGCATCATTGGGGCTGAGTGATCAAAGCCCCTAGGTAAGTATAAGCTCTCAGGAAATTGAAGCATTAAATATCTCTACAAGGTGGATTTTGAATGCGGACTATATCTAAAGTGTTTTGCAGCAGTATTCTGCCTATCTGCTGAACCTGAATCAGAGGACCTTTCAATTTGGATAAACCATTATAACCTTGGGTGCTTCACTTTGGAACATTAAGTGCTCCTTTTCAATATTTATTATTTAAAAATTCAACAATTCAAACATTTTTTTCTAAAACTTTGTTTGAGGAGTTATGATTTATTTGCACCCAAAATGGAGTTCTTCTGACCCATGATGTGAACCTCTGTTGAAGTTCTGGATAAAGGCTGATGATATAAAGTTATTCAAAGTTGTTAAATCGCAAAAGTATTGTGAAAAATTTCAAGAGGACCTTACGAGATTGAGAGACTGGGCATCCAAATGGCAGATGATGTAATGTGAGCAAGTGCAAAGTGATGCATGTGGGAAAGAGGAACCTGAACTATAGCTACGTGATGCAAGGTTCCACATTAGGAGTCACTGACTAGTTAATGGTTCTAGGTATCATCATCATTGATGATTTGTTGAAACTCTGTGCTCAGCGGCGGCTAGAAAACAAATAGAATGTTAGGTATTATTACAATGCCTTTGTATTGCTCCATGGTGCAACTTCACCTTGAATACTGTGTGCAATTCTGGGCACCACATCTTAAAAAAGATATAGTGGAATTAGAAAAGGTACAGAGAAGGGTGACACAAATGATGAAGGGGATGGGATGTCTTCCCTATGAGGAAAGGCTAAAGTGGCTATAGCTCTTCAGCTTGGAGAAAAGACAGCTGAAGGGAGATATGATAGAAGACTATAAAATAATGAGTGGAGTGGAACGGGTAGACGTGAATCACTTGTTTCCTCTTTCCAAAAATACTAAGACTAGGGGGCATGCAATGAAGCTACAAAGTAGTAAATTTAAAACAAATCAGAGAAAATATTTTTTCACTCAACATGAAATTAAACTCTGGAATTTGTTGCCAGAGAATGTGGTAAAAGCAGTTAGCTTAGCGGGGTTTAAAAAAGATTTGGATGGCTTCCTAAAAGAAAAGTCCATAAACTATTATTAACATGGACTTGGGAAAATTCCACTGCTTATTTTTAGGATATGCAGCATAAAATGAATATATTGTACTGTTTTGAGATCTTGCCAGGTACTTGTAACCTGGATTGGCCACTGTTGGAAACAGGATGCTGGGCTTGATGGTCTGTCCCAGTATGGCAACACTTATGTACTTATGTAAGGCTTCTGCTGTGGAGCTCTGTGTCCAGGTTTTGTTTTGTTTTTTTTGCTGAATTCTTTTCTCCATTTTTGTAATATGGTTCCTGGTTTCTGTATTTCTAGTACCTGAATGTTTTATGGTGGATAGTTTGATTTGCATTCAGTTCCTTTTGCTTATTGCTTTATGATCTTAAGTTGCATAGGGAGAGGAATGGCCAGTAAGAAAAGGAGGTGATGATGCCCTTGTCTAAGACTCTGTGGAGACCTCATTTAGAACATTGTTTAGAATTCCAGAGACCACACCTTCAAAAAGAGGTTCTGTTGATGGGAGATTTCAATCTGCCGGATGTAGATTGGAAGGTTCCGTCTGCCAAATCGGAAAGAAGTAGACAGATCGTGGATGCTTTCCAAAGTGCTCTGCTCAGACAGATGGTGACGGAACCCATGAGGGAGGGAGCGATGCTGGATCTGGTGCTCACAAATGGGGATAGTATGTCAAATGTGCGAGTGTGTGCACATCTGGGAAACAGTGACCATCAAACGGTTTGGTTTGATATAACGGCTGAAGTGGAGGGCGGCCACTCTAAACTCAAGTCCTGGATTTCAAGCGTGCTGACTTTAGTAAAATGGGGAATACCTGAGGAAGGAGATGATGGGCTGGGAGGACGAACAGGAAGTGGAAGGGCAGTGGTCCAGGCTGAAAGAAGCAATAAATAGGGCCAACAGACCTTTATGTAAGGAGAGTAAATAAAAGCAAGAGGAAAAGGAAACCGATATGGTTCTCCAAGCAAGTGGCTGAGAAAATAAAGGCTAAAGAGTTGGCGTTCCAGAAATATAGAAAATCTCAAGAAGAGGAACACGGGGAGGAATACCGGATGAAACTGAAAGAAGCCAAGAGAGAGGTACGTCTGGCGAAGGCGCAAGCGGAAGAACAAATGGCTAGAAATGTAAGGAGGGGCGACAAAAATTTCTTCAGGTATATTAGTGAAAGAAGAAGGACTAAAAAGGGAATTGTGAGACTAAAAGATACAGCGAACCGCTATGTAGATAATGATGAAGAAAAAGCCAATTTACTAAATAGCTACTTTTGTTCGGTTTTCACTGAAGAAAATCCTGGAGAAGGACCGCGAGGGACTGGCAAAAGTACACCTGAGAATGAAATGGATATAGCACCGTTCACGGAAGAGAGTGTGTATCAACAACTTGGAAAGCTAAAGGTGGACAAAGCCATGGGACCGGACGGGATCCACCCCAGAATATTGAGGGAGCTCAGAGAGGTCCTGGCGGGTTCTCGTAAAGATTTGTTTAATAAATCCTTGGAGACGGGAGAGGTTCCGAGGGACTGGAGAACGGCGGAGGTGGTACCTCTTCACAAAAGTGGTGATAGGGAAGAAGCTGGAAACTACAGGCCGGTAAGCCTCACTTCGGTTATTGGAAAAGTAATGGAAGCCATGCTGAAGGAAAGGATAGTGAATTTCCTAGAAGCCAACAAGCTGCAAGATCCGAGACAACATGGTTTTACCAGAGGGAAATCGTGCAAAACGAATCTCATTGAATTCTTTGATTGGGTAACTGGAGAATTGAATCATAGACGTGCTATAGACGTAATCAACTTAGATTTTAGCAAAGCTTTTGACACGGTTCCTCACAGGAGGCTCTTAAATAAACTAAATGGGCTGAAGATAGGTCCCGAAGTGGTGAACTGGATTAGGAACTGGTTGACGGACAGACGACAGAGGGTGGTGGTAAATGGAGTTCGCTTGGAGGAGGGAAAGGTGAGTAGCGGAGTGCCTCAGGGAGCGGTGCTGGGGCCGATTCTGTTCAATATATTTGTGACATTTGTGAGTGACATTGCCGAAGGGTTAGAAGGTAAAGTTTGCCTATTTGCGGATGATACTAAGATTTGCAACAGAGTGGACGCCCGGGAGGGAGTGGAAAGCATGAAAAGGGATCTGAGGAAGCTAGAAGAATGGTCTGAGGTTTGGCAATTAAAATTCAATGCGAAGAAATGCAAAGTGATGCATTTAGGGAGTAGAAACCCACGAGAGACGTATGTGTTAGGCGGGGAGAGTCTGATAGGTACTGAGGGGGAGAGGGATCTTGGGGTGATAGTATCCGAGGATCTGAAGGCGACGAAACAGTGTGACAGGGGCGGTGGGCCGTAGCGAGAAGGTTGCTAGGCTGTATAGAGAGAGGTGTGATCAGCAGAAGAAAGGAAGTGTTGATGCCCCTGTACAAGTCGTTGGTAAGGCCCCACCTGGAGTATTGTGTTCAGTTTTGGAGGCCGTACCTTGCAAAGGATGTTAAAAAAATGGAAGCGGTGCAAAGAAAAGCTACGAGAATGGTATGGCATTTGCGTTCCAAGACTTATGACCAAAGACTTGCTGACCTGAACATGTATACCCTGGAGGAAAGGAGGAACAGGGGTGATATGATACAGACGTTCAAATACTTGAAAGGTATTAATCCGCAAAAAAATCTTTTCCGGAGATGGGAAGGCGGTAGAACGAGAGGACATGAAATGAGATTGAAGGGGGGCAGACTCAAAAAAGATGTCAGGAAGTATTTTTTCACGGAGAGGGTGGTGGATGCATGGAATGCCCTCCCGCGGGAGGTGGTGGAGATGAAAACGGTAACGGAATTCAAACATGCGTGGGATATGCATAAAGGAATCCTGTGCAGCAGGAATGGATCCTCAGAAGCTTAGCTGAAATTGGGTGGCGGAGCAGGTGGGGGGAAGAGGGGTTGGTGGTTGGGAGGCGAGGATAGTGGAGGGCAGATTTATACGGTCTGTGCCAGAGCCAGTGATGGGAGGTGGGACTGGTGGTTGGGAGGCGGGAAATACTGCTGGGCAGACTTGTACGGTCTGTGCCCTGAAAAAGACAGGTACAAATTCAAGATATGAGTTTATCTTGGGCAGACTAGATGGACCATGCAGGTCTTTTTTCTGCCGTCATCTACTATGTTACTATGTTACTATGATACAAACAGGATGGAGTTGATCCAGAGGGTGGCTACTAAATTGGTCAGTGTTATTTGTCATAAAGAGTATGGGGCAGACTTGAAGATCTCAATATATATAGTTTGGAAGAAAGGTGGGAGAGGGGAGGTATGATAGAGACGTTTAAATACCTCTGTGGCATAAAATGCACAGGAGGTGAGTCTGTTTCAATTGAAAGGAAGCTCTGGAATGAGGATCATAGGATGAAGGTGAAAGGGGGTAGACTCAGGAGTAACCTGAGGATATACTTCTTTATGGAAATGGTGGTGGATTCATGGAATGCCCTGATGGTGAAGGCGGTGGAGATGAAGATTGTATCTGTGTTCAAGAAGGTTTGGGACAAGCACATAGGATCTCTAAGTGAGAGGATAGGATAGTGGATGGCAGGGGTGGACAGACTGGATAGTCCATATGGTCTTTATCTGCCTTCATTTTGATATGTGTTTATGTTTCTAAAACATAAACTACTATACAATCTAATAAAACAATAACTGATCAATTTTCAAAGCAATTTAACCAAGCAGGAGAGCTTGTTCCTGCCTAACCGTTTATATCCAGAGGCCCCTTAGCTGAATATCAGCACTAATGGTCCCTGCACTGTCCAAGTAGTGCTGTGGTGGGCTGAGGGAGGTGCATGGATAGAGCCTGGGCAGAGCCAATATTTAACCAGTTAGCATTGACATTAAGACCGCTAACTGGTTAATTATATAACAAAAGTTAGGACAGCAAAAAGACTGTCCTACCTGTAGCTGCTGACAAACTGGCACCAGCCTGAATATTGGCCTGTAGTCTCCTAATTTCCGGGGCTGCCTTGATTCCACTCCTGGACCACTTTGGTGGTGGTCAGAGGAGCCTCTCTCATCCGATTAAATGTTTTTTTAAAATATTGGGCCCTATGTGTCTTGTGCATCTCTCTAGCATTTATGTGAGAGCATGGATACCAGTTCTATGGCTGGAATGAGTGCAGGCACCTAAATTATAGGTATATATTTATTTAGATTTTGCTCATACCTTTTTCAGTAGTAGCTCAAGGTGAGTTACATTCACATACTCTGGATATTTCTCTGTCCCAGGAGGGCTTACAATCTAAGTTTGTACCTGAGGCAATGGAGGGTTAAGTGACTTGCCCAAGATCACAAGAAGCAGCAGTGGGATTTGAACCAGCCACCTCTGGATTGCAAGACCGATGCTCTAACTACTAGGCCACTCCTCCACTGCTCCACCTGTTACACTAGAATTGTATGAAAGAATGTAGGCACCTGCTTTTCTTTACTGAATAGACACTGCATGGGTGCCTTTAGGTGTCTACATATAGGCACAGTGTTACACAGTTGCCCTTCACATGGGAACCAGACACAGGAGGAATATTGTCTGTGCTCTTTCTGCTTCCTGGTGAGTTTTCAAACGATGCAGCAAGGTGAGGCTGAGCTTTGGCACTGGCTTGTGAGCATACAGGTGGCTTTATGACACTGTGCCAAAAGGACGGGAGAGCCGCAGGGTTCACCCCTTTCCCCAATGGTACCGTTGTGTCATCTAATGAGTTCTTTTAATATTCATTATACGGTTTACGCAGACGACATTTAGTTTTTCTTTCTGTTTGACACATCTATTGAGGATGTAGTTGTGCGATTGGTCTATTTTTAGTACAATAGCAAAATGGTTATTGGAGAATAAGTTGGCTTTAAATGTGGAGAAAATGAAGATTGTTTTGCAGTGGATATGGTGAAGATCAGGTTCCAGATATGATTGAACTTTGTGAGAATGAAGTCCACTTGACACAAGAAGAAGTTCATAATTTGGGAGTTATTTTAGTTGTTCATTTGAATTTTAGACCATACATTAGAAAGGTGGTGCAGAATTCGTTTTTAAAATTGAATATGTTAAGAGGTTGAAGGGTTGCATTCCTGTGGAAGATTTTAAATTGTTGGTTCAAAGTTTGATAATGAGTGGTCTGGTTTACTGCAATGCCCTGTACTTGGACTTGGCAAAGTCCAGTATTAGAGCATTGCAGGCAGTGGTGTACCTTGGTTGGCTGCCACCCCAGGCAGATCGCTGCTGCGCACCCCCCCTCTGGGTGCAGTGTGTCCAGTGGCGTTCCTAGCCTGGATGACACCTGGGGCGGATCGCCGATGCGCCCCCCCTGGGTGCAGAGCCCCCCCCCTGTGAAATGACCCCTCCCTCCCCTGGCGAAATGACACCCCCCCCGGGTCCATGCTACTGGGGGGGGGAGTGGTGCCGCGGCGCTCGCCTGTTGGCTCCGAGTTCGCTAACTTCACTCGGTCACTGCAGCTCCCTCTGCCCCGGAACAGGAAGTAACCTGTTCCGGGGCAGAGGGAGCTGCAGCGAATGAGCGAAGTTAGCGAACTCAAAGCCGACAGGCGCGCGCTGCGGCACCCTCCAGCGGCGTGCACCTGGGGCAGACCGCCCCCACCGCTCCCCCCTTGGTACGCCACTGAGTGTGTCCCCCACCCCGGGTGCAGCATCAACACCCCCGAGGTGCAGCATCATCCCTCCCTGGCGCATCACCTACAACCCCCCCCCCCCCCCCCCGGGTGCATTGTTCTTACCTCCTGGGGTGCTGGGAGCAGCCACGTGGCTGTCAGCTCCACCGGTTCCCTGCTCCCTCTGCCCCGGAACAAGAAGTAACATCACCGGGAGCAGGGAACCGGCAGAACTGACAGCTGTGCGGCTGCTCCCTGCACCCCTCCTGCAGCATGTTTCTGGGGCAGACTGCCACCACCGCCACCGCCCCATCCTCAGTACACTGCTGATTGTAGGTGGTCCAGAACACTACGGCACGTCTGGTTTCTGGCCTGTCACATTTACAACATATCTCCTCAGTTTTGAAGGAGTTCCATTGGTTACCAGTGGAGAAGAGAATTCAGTTTAAAATCCTGCTTTTGATTCATAAAACTTTGCAGTCTGATGCTGATTATTGTTTGAGAAATGTTCCCAAGATCTATCAGCCACATAGGTCTTTGAGATCAGTGGGGACTGATTTATTATCTATACCAGCTTTGCAGTGGTTGATTTTTAGTCTGTACACTGCTCTGCTCTGCTAGTCAGTTAGGGGGTCTTTTACTTAAGGTTAGCTTGAGTTATCTGCAGCAGGTCCCATTTTATTTTTATGGGCCCTGCTGCAGATAACTCGAGCAAATCTTTAGTAACAGACTAGAGAGTTGCACGGGGACAGAAATCTTACCCATCCCCGCCCATCCCTGCTGGAATCTTACCCGTCCCCACCCATCCCCACTGGAATCTTACCCATCCCCACCCATCCCCGCAAAAATTTAAACCATCCCAACCCGTCCCCACCCGTCCCCGCAAGAATTTAACCCATCCCCACCCATCCCCGTAAGAATTTAATAGTACATAAAAGAAAGTTCCAGTCAGCTCCCTCAGTCTCTTTTTGGATTTGAGCCACAGCACTGTAGGCAAGGAAGGAACGGAAGTTGGAACTTGGAACTCTGGTGCGCACATGTAAGATTTGTCTCTGATTCACTGGCAGTGTGTGCTGAGAGGCCGCCACATACACGTGCCAGTAGGTCAGGTGACATCTGATTCTCGTGCCTGTGTCAGAGCTGAGGTCTGTGCACCAGCCTGGGAGCAAAGAGGATTAATAGTAACATAGTAAGTGACAGCAAATAGACCTGAACGGTCCATCCACTCTGCCCAATAGTCACACTCATGATCAATTCATCATTAAATCAACGAGTGTGATATTATATACTTGATTATGGTCTTTCTTTCGTGTTTCTGGAACAAAGACCACAGGAGTCTATCTGGCCCCATCCTTATGTTCCAACTGCTGGAGTTGCCATCGAAGCCCACTCCAGCCTATTCATGTTCTCATTTGTGGGACACAGACCGTAAAAGTCTGTCCAGCACTGTCCTCATGTTCCAGCCACTGAAGTTGCTGTCTAAGCCCTTTCCAGCCCATCCTACACCAGATTGCCATGTATGAGACACAGACCATACAAGTCTGCCAGGTATCAGCTCTAGTTCATCACAGCCAGAGTCACCATCTAAGTGTCACTTGACATATCCACACACATGCAGCCATTTAAGGTTAGCTTTTATATAACTTCCATTTTCTAATTAGAGATCCTCTGTGTTCATCCCACGCATTTTTGAATTCCGTCATCATTTGTGACTCTACCACCTCCTTAATGGAAGACTTTCCACATTTATGCTGTTAAAGCAAGGAAGAAGAGGAGGAGGAGGAGGAGGAGGAGACAGCACTCAAATAAATTGGTATTCGGTAGATGAGAGGCTGGTGCAGGTGCAGCTTACACTTCCACGGGAAGCCCACAGAACTGGTTCTATCCCCGCGGGAACCCCGCAGGAACTGCCTCCGTCCCCGCGGGAACCCCACAGAACTGGTTCCGTCCCCGTGGGAACCCCGCAGGAAATGCCTCCGTCCCTGCGGGAATCCCGCGGGTTCCGCGGGATTCCCGCGGGGACGGAAACCGTGCAGCTCTCTATAACAGACCTCATTAGAGTGGCATAGAAAATTGTGGAAAGAAAGAAAGAAAGAAAAAGAAAGAAAGAAAGAAAGAAAGAAAGAAAGAAAGAAAGAAAGAAAGAAAGAAAGAAAGAAAGAAAGAAAGAAGATACGCTTTGAAGAGATAAGGCAAAAAAACATTTTCAATTGCAGGCCAAGATTGTGGAATTCATTGCCGGAGCAGATTAGGATAATAGGGGAATAAAAATTGTTGAAAACACACTTATTTGCAGAAGCATTTATGATTTGAAGAATTGAATTTTATATTATAGCTGTCTGAAGAGACTAAGAGGGGCATTTTCGAAAGAAACATCCAAGTAGCGATTTGGACATGGGAGGAGCCAGCATTTGTAGTGCACTGGTTTCCCTGACATGCCAGGACACCAACTGGGCACCCTAGGGGGTACTGCAGTGGACTTCATAAAATGCTTCCAGGAACATAGCTCCCTTACCTTGTGTGCTGAGCCCCCCAAAACCCACTACCCACAGCTGTACACCACTAACATAGACCTTATGGGTGAAGGGGGGCACCTATATATGGGTACAGTGGATTTGTGGTGGATTTTGGAGAGCCACCTGTTTTCTTCACAAATGTAACAGGTAGGGGGGTATGGGCCTGGGTCCGCCTGTCTGAAGTGCACTGCAGTACCCACTAAAACTGCTCCTGGGACCGTCATGCGCTTTCATGGACCCGAGTATGACATCTGAGGCTGGCACGACATATTTTTAAAGATGCTTTTTTGAGGGTGGGAGGGGGTTAGTGACCACTGGGGGACTAACGGGAGGTCATCCCCGATTCTCTCCAGTGGTCATCTTGTCATTTCGGGCACCTTTTTGTGCCTTATTCGTAAGAAAAACACATCCGGGTGAAAATGTCCAAGTGTTCATCAGGGACGTCCTTGCTTTTTTCGATTATGGGTCAAAGACATCCAAATGTTAGGCACGCCCAAGTCCCGCCTTCGCTATGCCTCTGACACGCCCCCTTGAAATGTGGACGTCCTTGCAACGGCCTGCAGTTGGAGACGTCCAAAATCGGGTTTCGATTATACCGATTTGGACGTCTCTGGGAGAAGGACGTCCATCTTCCAATTTATGTCAAAAGATGGACGTCCTTCTCTTTCGAAAATGAGCTCCTAAAGGCCCTGTTTACTAAAGTGTGCTGGCGTTTTTAGCATGAGGTAAAAGCTAACACTAGAGACACCCATATATTCCTATGGGTGTCTTTAGCATTAGCGCGTGCTAATTTCTAGGGCATGCTAAAAATGCTAGCGTGCTTATAGCGAGGCTTAGCAAACAGGTCCATAATTATTGTATAGCGGAAACAAGAGAATGTGGCTGTACTTTGTTTTAATGTTGATTTCTGGATGTTATGATATTTATTTTGAAATCTGCATAGTTATTATGTGGAATATAAATAAATCAAATCTAATCTAAAATGATTTGAGTATCCTATAAAGAGACAAACGAACCAGCTGCTCAGGTACAGAAGCTGTGCATCTTTTTCTTTCAATTAAACATTTGCAAACTTTCAGTGACTCGAGAAGAACCAATGCCATCTAGGGGAGAAACGCAGCAAATCCTTCCTCATGGAAAAATAGCCTTTGTTTGCTTGATGCAAAGCTATAAAAAAAAAAAAAATCTTCAAGACTCAGAATCATCTTCTATATTCATTTGAGTGGGTTTCATTTCAATAAGCTGACAATGTGCTTTGGATGTTAGTATGCATTCGGTTCCTTAGTGTGCCTTCAAAAATTTAGTGCACACTAAATGCATTGGGCTTCTCTGTTTTGCTGTTTATAAACTGTAAATGTAGGAGGTTTTAATCCAGTTAATTAGGGGTTCTTTGAGGGTGTATGTTAGAGGTGTATTTGGAGACATAATCTGGTCTTCCTCCCCACCCTGTCCCCATCATACTGGTACCGCCCCTCACCTTCCCCGTTTGTCCCCATCCCTGTGCACACCTGTAGCGTATGTTTATCGGTGTTTATCATCACAGGTGCTATTGCTCAGTACATTTCCTGGTTGAATTAAATATACATGTTTGTGCCACTGAGGGGTCATCAGCACAGAAAAGGCACAGAAAGTGTGTGGAGGAAGCAGGACAAGCCAGGGGAGGGCTAAAACAGAGTTTATCCAATAATCTGCACGTTTACCTTGGAAGAAAAGCCATCCAGATTTTGACTAATTACTACATTGGACTCATTTTGTTACCAGTATCTTCCGTTTAGATAAAGAAGGGCCAATAAATCATGTTTGGTGAATAAACAAATAGTCATAAATGCACAGCATAACTGAAGCCCTTCTGGTGAGTTTTGTGAGCCGCAGTGAGGTTGCATATGGGACTTTCTTGTGTGATCACTCACATCCACTCTGACTGTCAATCCAACATCTGTTTTCACCAGATTGGACTGTGCGTATTTCAGAGCAACAATCGAAAGCCAGATGTGCCCAAGCCAGGCTGAACTCTCCGCACTGCCCTTGAAATCAGTGTTGTTTTTAAAAAAACAAAACAAAACAATTTATATACAAATGCAGGCAAACCATGCTTGTAACAAGCCCCAATGTGTGTATTCTGAATAGTAAAAATTAACAGTATTTATTTACATGGAATCACACTTCCAAACCTTTATTAGCACAGTATGTTATAGAGACGCTCCAGTTACAGCTAAAAGATTTGGGTAATCTTATCAATAAAATTTTGTGTTTCTCCCATATGATGACAAAAAGTGCATACTTTTACATGACCTGGGTGTAGATGTGTTTGAGGTGGAGTTTGGGTGGAGAGTGGGAGGAGTCACAAATGATAAGATATGCAATCACGTGCGTCCTCCATCCTTTTACATATGTGGCTGCATTTTAGGCATAATTTCTGGGGGGGGGGGGGGGGTTGTAGGTAATTTTATAAGGACACATAGATGGGCATTTTTGAAAGGATGTCCATGTCAAAACAGACGTCCATCTCACGTGTATTTTCGAACAGAATTCAGCCTGTTTCAAAATATGTGAGATGGACATCCATGACAAGGTCCAGCACGAGCATCCATTTTACAAACTGAAACGTCCAAATTTAGAACAGAAAATACAAAGAACATGGACATCTGTATGGCAGCATGCTTAGTAAATGCCCACACAGATATCCATGCAGAGCAGAAGGGACAGCCTAGCGGTTAGCACAGTGGACTGTAAACCAAAGGACCTAGGTTCAAATCTTACTTTCTCTTTGTTTTTGTAATTGTGAGCCCTCCAGGAACAGAAAAATACCTACTGTACCTTGAATGTACACCACTTTAATAGCCTTCAGGCTTGCAGGTGGCTTAAATATTTAGATACAGTAGATATTTTTCTGTTTCTAGAGGGCTCACAATTAAAAAAAAATAAAACAAGAGTTAAAGTGGGATTTAAACCTGAGTCCCTTGGTTTAGTGTCCACTGCACAAATCACTAGGCTACTCCTCAGACCTGTTTCCTGCTGTTTTAAGAATGCCCATAATACTTGAAGCTGTCGCAGAGCCCGGTATTCCTTTTCAGTTTCATTTTCAGGGCAGATGGAGGGGGACAGCAACCACTCAGGGATTAAGGAGGTGTCATGCATTAATCCCTCCAGTGGACAGCTGCTCAATCAGAGCACTTTCTGCAAACTTGGAGACCCTTTTACTAAGCCGCGTGTCTACACGTGCCCAACGCGTGCCAAAATGGAGGTACCGCGTGGCTCTTGCGGTAATTTCATTTTTGGCACACGTCTGATACGCGCGGCTGAAAATAATTTTTATTTTAGGATGTGCGTATCGGACGCAAGCCAAGTGGCATTTGATGCGCGTAGGTCATTACCGCCCGGTTACCGCGTGAGACTGTACGGCTAGGCCAATGGCTGGCGGTAAGGTCGCAGACCCAAAATGGACGAGCGGCAATTTTGATTTTGCTGCATGTCCATTTTCGGCAAAAATTTGATAAAGGCCTTTTTTACAGGCGCGCTGAAAAATGGATTGGTGTGCACCCAAAACCCAAACCTACACTACAGCAAGCCATTTTTCAGCGCACCTTAGTAAAAGGACCCCCAGATGTTCCTGAAACAAGGTCTAAACACGGATGTCCTTCTTTTGAGGTACAGACATATCTTCCCCTTTGGTAATCATTGCTGGAGGTCCAGATTTCAGGCCCTCCCTAGTCCTGCCCCAAACAAACCCAGAACATGCCCCTTTGCTACTTGGATGTACTGCAGTGTTGGATGTCCCTATTCTGCCTTTGCAAAATCAGAATTTGGATGTTTCAATCACATGGACATCCATTTTAGCCTTTTAAGACATCCAGATGCTTCGAAAATGAGCATCATAGGCACCTGTCACGTGTCTTCAGTTTGTTTATTTATTGGGATTTATTAACCGCCTTTATGAAGAGATTCACTCATGGCCGCTAAGTACTGGGATAGACCGAAGGTCCATCAAGCCCAGCATCCTGTTTCCAACAGTGGCCAATCCAGGTCCCAAGTACCTGGCAAGATCTCAGAACAGTACAATATATTTTATGCTGCTTATCCAAGAAATAAGCAGTGGATTTTCCTGAGGTCCATTTTAATAATGGCTTATAGACTTTTCTTTTAGGAAGCTTTCCAAACCTTTTTAAAATCCCGCTAAGCTAACTGACAATAAATTCCAGAGTTCAATTACACTTTGAGTGAAGAAATGTTTTCTCTGATTCATTTTAAATGTACTACTTTGTAGCTTCATTGTGTGCCCCTAGTCCTAGTATTTTTGGAACGAGTAAACGAGCGATTCACATCTGCCTGTTCCACTCCATTCATTATTTTATAGACCTCAATCATATCTCCCCTCAGCCATCTTTTCTCCAAGCTGAAGTGCCCTAGTTGCTTTAGCTCTGTAAAAGGGCCCCTAAATGAAGTAATCTTTGAATAGACAGTGTGGGCATTGCTGTGCGGCTTTGTAAACAGGGGTGAGTGCTCAGTGTGGCTCCTAACCCAAGCAACTTGTTATAAAAATGCTCTCATAAAACAGTTACGTGATTTAGCCTTTTGAAATGTATGCTAAGTCTGTGGACATGGCTTGATCATTTCAATATGAAGTGGGGAAAAACATTTTTAATGCCCCTATTTCGTTTCTAGCTATCAGTGAAAAGGAAAGGAGAAGCGATTTGATATACCACCTTTCTGTATTATAAACAAATCAGTTTACACATTATCCCCCTAATTCTTTATAAGTCACCAAAATTTGCTCACACAATTTAATTGTGACCTAGTGGTTAGAGCACCAGTCTTGTAATCCAGTGGTGGCCAGTTCAAATCCCACTGCTGCTCCTTGTGATCTTGGGCAAGTCACTTAACCCTCCATTGCCTCAAGTACAAACTTAGTGAGCCCTCCAGGGACAGAGCAATATCCAGTGTACCTGAATGTAACTCACCTTGAGCTACTACTGAAAAAGGTGTGAGCACAATCTAAATAAATAAATTAAATAACAAGCTAATTAGCACCAACAATTCCCTTTTAACAAGCAATTATTGGCACTAATTAAATGTAATTGAACTTTACATGTGTAAATTTAGGCATGGGATCCACACTTGAATTTTACATATGATCTGAAAAAAGGGGGTGTGGAAATGGGAGGGTCATAGGCGTAATAGGGGCATGCCTAACATTAACACGAGTTGTTAGAGAATAATTGGATATGCGCCTAATGGACGCATGTACATCTGTATCATGTTCCAGTTGGTGCAAATGGCTGCACCCAAGTTAGGCGCGATTCTCAGGCATAAGCGCTATTCTATGTTTCAACATTTTTTATTGATGATACATATTATTACAACAACATTCATGGGTACACTCAGTGCTACCCCAAGGATTTCCGTCATACCAATCAGCAATAACATCCATCATCAAACTTTTTAATTCGTTTTCTCCCCTCCTCCCTCCCACCCATCCCATATAGCTCCCCACAGAGCCTTGTACTCTTATAGGCTCTGTGGTACCTCTCCGCCCTCCCCTCCCAATATTACCTCTAATATTTCGGCACTTCCCGTTAACATTGCAAAATAAGTACTACATTCCATTTGAAAAAGTACCTTAACTGAACCATGGTTAGACAAACAACTAATACATGCGGGTATCCTCTATCAACAAACTGGTGTCGCTTCCCCCTTTCTTCCACCCCTCCCATGCCCATCTAGTCAATATCTTCTTCAATTAGTAATGCTCTGCTAATTTGTATCATACCAATGCCAGAACCATTGATCATACCTTGACACTTCAGGCAGTTGAATATTCATTATCCGTGATACTATCATTTTTTGGTTTCCCTCTCTTCCCCCCCCTTCCCCACTTTGACCTTGTATTTGTGTCTCATATTTCTAATTATACTCTTGCCATGTTTATAGACTAACCCAGTGTATTCAACACATGGCTACGTGCTCGTGGTGATATTTTGTGTAGGTATGCCCCCCAGATCTTTATAAATCGTTGGCGTCTCTTGGGTGTATTACGGGCGTCCTGCATTTCCCATAACATGAGCTCATGTAGCCTATTTCTCCAATACCAGTATGAGGGTCCTCTATCCATTGTCCAGCAATTTAGAATACATTTTTTCCCCAAAATACAAAGTTTACTGAGGAACATCTTTTCTTCCAACGTTCCTTTGTGCCATGCCGCCATGGAGCTTAGTATCACCCTTTCAAAGGATAGATCCACCCGATACCCCAGGACCCAGCCCATGAACCTGGAGAGAGCCATCCAAAACCCCCGTATCTCTCTGCATTGCCACAAGCCGTGGCTAAGTGATGCATTTACTTCTGCACATTTGGGACACTTATGTGTTTCCACCACTCCTGCATACCATGCCTGTTTAACTGAAAAATATGCCCTATGTATGGTGCGGAAATGGCACTCCTGTAACTCAGCACTATGCACCACCCGTACCCCTCCCTGAAGTGCCGCTAATATCTTCCCTTCTGTTATTTGATCTTTCACCTCCCGATTCCATCTTTCCACGACCATCTTAACATCTCTTTGTGGTTGCTTCCCCTCCAGCACCTTGTGGAACCCGGACACTGAGATCTGTCCTACTGCATCCCCAGCTAGAAGCTCCCTAATTTCCCTCTCAAAACCTGGTAGGAGACTTGCGGTGTGGAGCTCATGTATATAATGTGAGAGTTGGAAATAGGCTAATTTCGCTAACATCCCCCCCCCATAGTGTCTCTCAAACTCTGAGTAAGCCATAGCGGTCCCATCCGCTTGTAAAAAGTTTTCCAATAGTATGACACCCTGCTTCCCCAGGTCTTGAAAGAATTTACTTTCTCTCCCAGGTGCGAACTCCGCATTACCCGTGATTGGCAAGAGCATGCTACACTCTGAGCTGTGTTGCCAAAGTTTCGTTATCTCTTTCCACAGATATCTTAAAGGCTGTAAAAGTAGACTATGCTTTACTTGCTGCGGAAGATTTCTACCTTTTGCGTGTATTAAATAATTAAAGTGCCAGGGGCTGAAATGCAATCTCTCTAGTTGTACATCTGTGTAATTGTTCGTACCCATGATCCAATCTCCTAAGTGTCTTAAGAGGCATGCTTGATTGTATGTACGCATATTGGGGATCCCCAAGCCCCCCTTCACCTGTGCCCCACTGAGATATTCCCATCTAAGTTTTGGTTTCCTTCCAGCCCAACAAAATCGTGCCACCTGTCTCTGGTGAGCCCGAAGGTCTTTTTTCCAGAGCCGTATTGGTAATACCTGCAGTACGTATAACCATTTCGGGAACACCACCATACGATACAAGTGGATCCGGCCCAAAAGAGTTAATGGCAAAGAACTCCATCTATTCAATTGCTCCCTCGTATCTCTCAACAATTGTGGGACATTAGAAGTGTATATCTGAGCCGGGTCCAGGGCCAATTGAACACCTAAATATCGGAAGGACCCCGTCGCCCACCGCAAGGGGAATTTCTCCCAATCTGCCTGTTTAATGTCTGGGCTCGCCAAGGCCTGGTTCATGTATAATGGTAAAGAGCCCCGTTGGACCGTTAAGTTGAACACCTCAGTCAGCACCGGGCTAATTTCGGTTTGCAGTAACTTATAGAACTCATTCCTCATTCCATCAGGGCCCGGTGCCTTCCCCAAAGGGCTTTGTTTAATCACCCACATAACTTCATCTACAGTGATATTTGCGTTCAACACCCTTAACTCCTCAGCCTCCATTTGAGGTAAGTCAACGCTAGCCAAATATGTCTCAGCAGGCCTGACCAGATCCTCCTGTGGTTTATATAACCGTGCAAAGAAATCTTTAAAGACTCCTGAGATTTCACTGTCCTTGTGTACTAATGTCCCTTGATGGTCCCTGAGTGAGAGTATCTTTTGGTAACCTACTCTTCTGCCCATAACCTTCGCTAGGAAGCTCCCTCCCTTATTTGCGAATTTATAAAGTTGATATTTATAATAAGCTTGGGATTTTCTAACTGTTCGATGCAACAATTCATTAAGGCTCTGTTGGGCCTCTAGCAATTGCACTCGGAGGCTCTGAGTGTGTCCCATGCTGTACTGACGTCGCAATTTAGTCACTCTCCGTTCTAATCTAAGAATTTCTTGGCGCCTCATTTTCCGCTTAAAACTAACATATGCTATAATCTCCCCTCTAAGCACTGCTTTGGCTGTCTCCCAATACAATACCGGGTCATTCTTGTGAATCTCATTATTGATGCCAAAATCTTTCCAACATTTAGTCAAATGGGGTAAGAATTGTCCATCCCTATATAGCCAAGTTGGAAATTTCCATATGTAATCCTCTCTTATCCCTCCATCCAACTCCAACCTCACCATAACCCAAGCGTGGTCAGAAACCGCTATGGGCCCTATTTTCGCTGTGTCCACCTGTGTGAAGATGTCTCCAGTTACCAATATGTAGTCGATTCGGGATAAAGTGGCATGGGCCCTCGATAAATGGGTGTAATCCCTCTCTAGGGGGTTCAGAGTTCTCCACACATCTACTACTGCGAAGGCTTCCTCCAATGTTGCTATGCCCTTCCCTGGTTTGGCTCTCCCTCTCCCACTTACGCCCGATCTGTCTAGTGCCGGGTCTGCGACTTCATTGAAGTCTCCCCCCAATATAATCGGGGCTCCTCCCATCCCTTGCATGGCATTAGTGAGCTGTGTATAGAAGTAGTGGTCAAACTTATTTGGCGCATAAATATTGCAAAGCAAGACTGGTTGCCTGTCTAATACTACGGATGCTAATACATATCTTCCCCCAGTATCTCCTACTACCTGATTTACTTTCACGTGTATACCTTTCCGTATCAGTGTAATCACTCCTCCTTTCCCCCCCACTGCCGGGGATTCAAAAATTTCTCCCACCCACCATCGCTTCAATTTAGCATGTTCTATGCCTGTTAAATGTGTCTCCTGCAAAAATGCAATTGATGTCTTTTGATCATTGAGGATTTTTAAAATCTTTTGTCGTTTAATGGGCGAGTGGATGCCCCCTACATTCCAAGTTACTACTTGTATTGGGGTCATGTAATCTTCATTGGGTCATCAATATTTCTCTGCAATCTTTCCACAATCTTTACGGAGGGGTGTCCCAGCCACCACCCCTCCCACTCCTCTTTCCAAATTATCCTTACTCGTACACCACACCATGTATCAATCATAACATCACTGCATGTATACACACACCCTGTTCTCTTCCCAAATCTTATCCCTCCCTCCCACCCCACCCCCCCCAACCCTCTCCGTCCCTCCCCTCTCCCCCTCCCCCCTCTATCCCTCCTGTCATTCTCCCAAGGCCCTTCCATGCCTTTGACTTCTCTCGCCCTTTGAAGCCCCTAGGTTATCTATAACCTTCTGATCCCTTAATCCTCCTCCCCCATAGTAATCAACTAAGTTATTTGTCCGGGGCACCCACATCCCCCATCCCCCAACATATACTGGGGTCCCTTATAACTCAGCCCACTTTAACCGTAACGGTTGAACAACAAGAACCTTGAAACAGTAAATTGAACTTGCAATACATCTCCCACCATATACCACTTCATGCGGGTTTAACCCCCGTAACCTCTTTCACCAAAGGGAAGACTCCCCCAGGTGCCCGTCTTTGCTCAGACTCTGCTGCAAAGTCATGTATCTGGTTCTTTCATTTCCACGTCCAGGAACCTTTGAGCCTCCTGGGCCGTCTGAAAGGATCTCCACTGGTTTCCATGTTGAATCTTTAAAATGGCTGGGTATAATAACATGAATCTAGTGTTCTTGGCGACCAGTGTGGAGCATATAGGATGAAAGCGACGTCTTTGTTCCTGCACTCCTGCCGAATAGTCTTGAAAAATCTTTATTGGGGAGCCCTCATACTGAAGAGAGTCTCGCCTCGTCTGGAATCCTCGTAATATTTCTTCTTTATGAAGGTAATTAAACACCTTAATAATGACAATTCGTGGCCTCTGCAGATTTGGTTGCCAGCGCCCTAGCCTATGGGCTCGCTCGATGCACAACTCCCCTCGGCTATCCGATAGAGCCAACTCTTTTTTCAACCACTGTTCTAATAATTGTCCAAGAAGTCTTTCTGGAACCTTTTCAGGGATCCCCACAATTCTCAAGTTGCATCTCCTGGCTCGGTTTTCCATATCATCCATTTTATCTTGTTGCAACTTAAGTTGAGTCCTGAGCCTGGCAAGCTCCTGCATGTTTTGGGAGCTGGAGTCCTCCACTGCTGCTATCCGGGTCTCCGCCTCTCCTACTCTCTTCTCAGTTTCGGCTCCTGAAGATTCTAAGTTCTTTAACTGTCCGGCCAACAGGTCGAATCGTGGGTTGAGAGCTGCACTCACCGCTGCTGTTATTTGCGCCAGTTGTTTTTCAGTGAATTCTCCCCCGGTTGTACCTTTCAAGTCCGCCATTTTATGGCCAGGCTTAGGAGGTGAGGACCTTTCTTTATCAAATTTTGTGCCTCTACGGGTGATTCCAGGTGACATGGGTTTCAAATATTGCTCCATACATTCAGCAGCACTGCCCTCAGACCTCTCCCGACACTTTAACGTGCAGCTCAATCGCTCTAAGACAAGTGGCCTCTATCCGGGCGCCGTTTTTATTCTGGGCTTCAAGCTTCGTAGGTTTCTTATACTGGGCCTTCAGCCCGCCACCTCGCGCTGTCGTGATTACACACACTAATGTATCCTTTCAAATAGCGGGCAATTCCAGACCCCTAGGAACCTTCCAACAAGCCCACTCTGTTAAAGTTTCTTTCCTCTATCCCGGGGTCGCATCCACCAATTGCACGATTGCGACCACCGAGAGAGCGTGTCTTCCAGCTGGCGTTCCTTCACTCTTCTGACTCCTGTGGTGCCCCTTCTAAACCATTACTATGGTTGGCTTTTGGCTTCTTGCCCCAAATTCAGTAATGGGTACTCACTGCCTCCGACCTCGCAGCAGGTCCCAGCTTTCCCCCATCCGTCGGGACTCCCGTCTCTCCTGCAAGCCGCCCGCAGCTCTCTTCAAAAGCTCCGTACTTCCTCTGCCGCCGCCATCTTGGAAGCGCTCGCGAGCGTTTTAAAAGTTCTTTTTTATGCTGGGCAGGGCGCCGGCAGCGCCGTTTCTTTGTTTATCCGGGTCCCGGGAGCCCCCTGCGCTCATTGGGTCTTTTTAGGAGCGGAATCGGCGCTGAAAAAATTCGGGGCTTCGTTCGGGCGGAGCGGAGCTCACAACGCGACCTCCATCTCGCTGCTCGTCTCCACCGGAAGTCCATAAGCGCTATTCTATAAACTGTGCCTAACTTTAAGCGCGGCTTATAGAATAGCTTATTTTTTCAGCGCCATATATAGAATCTAGCCCTTCATGCAGGTACTTTTTCTGTCGCAATCTAAGGTTTTTTTTTTTTTTGGGGGGGGGGGGGGGTTTGTACCTGGTGCAATGGAGGGTTATAAATGATAAATTAAAACAAAATATAGAGGTACTCTTACTAAGGTGCGCTAATGATTAGCATGCATTAATTGATAAGATGCCCATTGTATTCCTATGGGTATGTTATCATTTAGGGGCCCTTTTACTAAGTCGTGGCAAAAAGTGACCTGCGGCACTGCGATCATGTCCTTTTGGGCATGTGCTGGGGCAGTTTTTTTACCGTGTCCTAAAAAAAAGGGCCTTTTTTTTAAGGAGCCGGAAAATGGACGTGCGGCAAAATAAAAACCAGCGTGCGTCCATTTTTGGCCTGAGACCTTACTGCCATCCACTGATGTGGCGCTAAGGTCTCACATGCTATCTGGGCGGTAGACATGCAGCGCGTGCCCACTCCTGTTTACCGTTGGGTAAGCGCCACCTGGTAGAAAATAGAAAATATTTTCTACCACGTGTTTTCAGTGCATACCAAATTCTGAATTACTGCCCAGGGCATGTGGTAACTGGGCGAAAATGCCAATTTGGTGCATGCTGGATGCACGTAGGCTCTTATGCGCTTTTATAAAAGGACCTTTATGCACGCACTAATCATTAGAACGTGCTAATTCTGTTAGCACACCTTAGTAAAAGGATCCCATAATTTGCAAAATGTCAGACTTGCTCCAAACCCTGCTCCCCCCTTCCCTTATGCTTCTTGCTGGAGCAGACATGATCCCCAGCCGCTCCTTCCATGTTGATGTGGAAATTACAAATGATGCCATTTTCTTGTAGAGAAATTCATGAAACTTGGTACCAGCCTTGGTCTGGCTCTGGTGGGGCAGGAGCCGCTGGGGATTACTCCAGCCCTGTGAAAAGTCCAGGACAGGGGCTGGAGAGAATCAAGAGCAGGTCTGCAAAGGCTTTGATTTTTGCGATTCTGGTGGATTATTAAGAACAAAATTACAGAGCACATTCAAAAGCTTGGATTAATGAGACAAAGACAACATCAAGCCCAGTATCCTGTTAGGTCACAAATACCTGGCAAGATCACAGAAAAGCTCAAAACAATTTATGATGCTTACTCCAGAAATAAGCAGTGGATTTTCCCAAGTCAATTTAATAATGGTCTTTGGACTTTTCCTTTAGAAAGCTGTCCAGACCCCTTTTTAAACCCCGCTAAGCTAACTGCCTTTACCACATTCTCTGGCAATGAATTCCAGAGTTTAATTACACGTTGAGTGAAGAAAAAGTTTCTCCAATTCGTATTAAATTTACTACTTTGTAGCTTCATCTAATGCTCCCTAGTCCTAGTATTTTTGAAAGAGTAAACAAATTATTCATGACTACCCGTTCCACTCCACTAATTATTTTATAGACCTCTATCATATCTCCCCTCAGCTGCCTTTTCTCCAAGCTGAAGAGCCCTAGCCACTTTAGCCTTTCCTCATAGGGAAGTCGTCCCATCCCTTTTATCATTTTCGTCGCCCTTCTCTGCACCTTTTCTAATTCCACTATATCTTTTTTGAGATGCGGCGACCAGAATTGAACATAATATTCGAGGTGAGGTCGCACCATGGACCGATACAAAGGCATTATAACGTCCTCACTTTTGTTTTTCATTCCTTTCCTAATAATACTTAATATTCTATTTGCTTTCTTAGCCGCAGCAGTACACTGAGCAGAGCATTTCAACGTATCATCAACAACAACGCCAAGATCCCTTTCTTGGTCGGTGACTCCTAACGTGGAACCTTGCATTATGTAGCTATAGTTTGGGTTCTTCTTTCCCACATGCATCACTTTGCACTTGCTCACATTAAACGTCATCTGCCATTTAGATGCCCAGTCTCGTAAGGTCCTCTTGTAATTTTTCACAATCCTCTCACGATTTAACAACTTTGAATAACTTTGTGTCATCGGCATTAAATCATTTATAAATATGTTAAAAAGCAGCGGTCCCTGCACAGACCCCTGAGGAACCCCACTATCTACCCTTCTCCATCGAGAATACTGACCATTTAACCATTTAACTCTCTGTTTTCTATTCTTTAACCATTTTTTAATCCACAATAGGACACTACCTCCTATCCCATGACTCTCCAGTTTCCTCTGGAGTCTTTCATGAGGTACTTTGTCAAACGCCTTTTGAAAATCCAGATACACAATATCAATCGGCTCGCCTTTATCCACATGTTTGTTCACCCCTTCAAAGAAATGATTGGTGAGGCAAGATTTCCCTTCACTAAATCCATGTTGTCCTTGAGGGGCATTTTTGAAAGGAATGTCCAAGTTTTGATGAGGTCGTCCTCGCAAAATGTCCCCATCCAGGGGTGGGGAAACCTGTATTTTTGAAACAAGATGGACGTCCATCCTTCCAGTGGCGTAGCCAGAAGGCAATTTTTGGGTGGGCCAACAGGTTGGATGGGTGGGCACTAGAGTTGCCAACTTTTTTGAAAAAGAAAAAAACAGCAAACCTGATGCACCCATGCTCTGTCCCTACCCCACTCCCCATAACTTCAATGAGGGTTGCAGTGCAGGCTTCAGTGGCTGCAGGCCAATTGAGAGCTAAGGGAAGTACAATAGACTGCACTATTCAGCCCCACTGAGCCATGGTCCTCCAACACATATATGGTATTGAAGCCAAACACATTCTGCATCCAGAGAACCTCCTGGCCGTCCACCAACAATGGATACAGAGCACAGCAAGGACAATTCACCATAAAACTCATCATATAAAGAAATTTTGTTTTCTAGTGTAATCTCAATTACAGACATATTATAAATTAACTTAAAAAAATCTATAAAACAAAAGTCACTCAGAACCTAGAGCAAATCTACCATGCCAACACTAACTTCCAAAAACAAAGATCCTACCTATGAAAAAGAACTGCCTTAAATATTATAGTAGGGCCCTAAAATACAAATACATTTATCAGGAAAGCTGAACAAGCCAAATTACTACAGAATGCTTCATTGAAACTTCATGCTAACAGAATACCTCAGTCACACACACAAGACACAAATGCCAAATACAGAATAAGTGACCACAAACTCTAGAAATATAAATTAAACGGAAACCCCAAGAAACTAGACCTTGCATGTAGTACACCACCAGAGAAACAAGAAAGAAAGGCACTTGCTCCTGTGCAAAATATAAAGATGGCACATGCCAGGGATGGTGTTAGGGGATGCAACTAGGGCAATTGTGCTTGGTTCCTTGGCCAGAGAAAGCCTGCATGCTGGAAGCTGAAGGAGCAGCCTGGTAATGGACTTTGGGGTCCTTTCCTAGATTTCTGTCCTGGACCCCAGCCATGTTTACCATCAACTTTGGCAAGATGTACATTCCAAATCCAACATATTATATTCACAACATTGAAAATAAAATATTTTTTAATACCTTTTTGTTGTCTGGTCATTTTTTCTCAAATCATATTGGTCCCAGTCTCTGGTTTCTGCTTCCCTCTGTCTTCTCTTAACTCACTTGCCAGGGTCTCCTATTTGACATTTCTTCTTTCTTCATGTCCATCATCCATCTCCCATCTCTGTTTTCCTATATTTCCTTGTTCAGTATCTCCCCTGTGTTCATATCCCCTCATCCATCATCATTCCTCTGTGCACCTATGCACCCCATGCCCAGCATATCCCTTCTGCATTCCTATTCTCTCCCTTGTCTGGTATCTCCCCCCCCCCCCGTGTCCATATACCCCCCTCTCCAGTGTCCAGCATTTATCTCTATTCTATATCCCCCCCCCCCTTGGTCAGGCATTACCCCTCTGTGCCCATGTGCCATCTCCATACAGCATCTCACATTTATGTCCCTGTCCCCATGCTCCCACCTAATGCCCATCATCTCCCTTCTGTATCTGTATACTTCCCTAGGTCCCCTTTCTCCCTCCTCCACACCAATGTGTCCCTCTCCTCGCTGATCCCACCCCCAACCAGCTTCTCTTCCTCTCTTTCCTTCCCCTTATGCATCTGGCTCTTTCTCCCTGCATCTCTCTCCCTTCCCTCTGCATATCATCATCTGCATATCCAGCACCTCTCCTTCAGCCCCCCCCCCCACACACACATGTCCAGCATCTCTCCCTTTCATCCAGCCCCCCTACATGTTCAGCACCTCTTTCCCTTTCATCCAACTCCCATACATGTCCAGCACCTCTCCCCTTCACTTCAACCCTCTGCATATCCAGCACTTCTCCCCTTTCCCTCCACCCCCCTGCATATCCAGCACCTCTCCCCTTCCTTCCACCCCCCCTATATATCCAAAACCTCTCCCTTCCCTCCAACCTCCCCTCTGCAAATCCAAAACCTCTCCCCTTCCCTCCAACCTCCCCTCGGCAAATCCAAAACCTCTCCCCTTCCTTCCAACCTCCCCTCTGCAAATCCCAAAACCTCTCTCTCTCCTTCCTGCCAACCTCCCCTCTACAAATCCAAAACCACTTCCCTTCCCTCCAACCTCCCCTCTGCAAATCCCAAAACTTCTCTCCCTTCCCTCCAACCTCCCCTCTGCAAATCAAAAACCTCTTCCCTTCCCTCCAACCTCCCTTCTGCAAATTCCAAAACCTCTCCCCTTCCTTCCAACCTCTCCTCTGCAAATCAAAAACCTCTTCCCTTCCCTCCAACCTCCCTTCTGCAAATTCCAAAACCTCTCCCCTTCCTTCCAACCTCCCTTCTGCAAATCCCAAAACCTCTCTCCCTTCCCTCCAACCTCCCCTCTGCAAATCCCAAAACTTCTCTCCCTTCCCTCCAACCTCCCCTCTGCAAATTCCCAAAACCTCTCCCCTTCCTTCCAACCTCCCCTCTGCAAATCAAAAACCTCTTCCCTTCCCTCCAACCTCCCTTCTGCAAATCCCAAAACCTCTCTCCCTTCCCTCCAACCTCCCCTCTGCAAATCCCAAAATCTCTCTCCCTTCCCTCCAACCCTTGCAAGTCCAGCACCCTTCTGTTCCCTCCCCTCCCTGCCTCCCCTTACTGGGCCAGCACGCAGCACCCCACTGACTTCCTCACCCTCTCCCACCCCTGCCGCAGCGCTTCATTTAATGTTGTTGTCGGCGCTGCTGTTACAGTTTCCCACCCCCGCGGCAGCGCTTTACACTTTACCCGACGGCAACGCTACAGATGCAGCGCTGACGTCCGACGTCCTGCTCCGGGGCCTTCCGCGTCCCGCCTCCGTAACAGGAAGTTACATCAGCGTGGAAGGCCCCGGAGCAGGACGTCGGACGTCAGCGCTGCATCTGTAGCGTTGCCGTCGGGTAAAGTGTAAAGCGCCGCCGCGGAGGGTGGGAAACTAACAGCAGCGCCGACAACATTAAATGAAGCGCTGCGGCAGGGGTGGGAGATGGTCACGGCAAGGATCTGCTTCTGGGCGGGCCTGAGGCTAAACTGGGTGGGCCTGGGCCCATCCAGGCCCACCCGTAGCTACGCCCCTGCATCCTTCGTTTCGATAATACGGTCAGGGACACCCAAATCCGGAAATTTGGACATCCTTAGAGATGGTCGTCCCTAGACTTGGTTGTTTCTGATTTTCGGCGATAATGGAAACCAAGGATGTCCATCTCAGAAACGACCAAATGCAAGTCTTTGGTCATGGGAGGAGATAGCATTTCTAGTGCACTGGTCACCCTGACATGCCAGGACACCAACCGGGCACCCTAGGGGGCACTGCAGTGGACTTCATAAATTACTCCCAGGTACATAGCTCTCTTACCTTGTGTGCTGAGCCCCCTAAAACCCACTACCCCCAACTGTACACCACTGTCATAGGCCTTACGGATGAAGAAGGGCACCTAGATGTGGGTACAGTGGGTTTGTGGTGGGTTTTGGAGGGCTCGCTGTTTCCTCCACAAATGTAACAGGTAGGGGGGGATGGGCCTGGGTCCGCCTGCCTGAAGTGCACTGCACCTACTAAAACTGCTCGAGGGACCTGCATACTGCTGTCATGGACCTGAGTATGACATCTGAGGCTGGTATAGAGGCTGGCAATCAATATTTTGACCACTGGGGGAGTAAGGGGAGGTGATCCCTGATTCTCTCCTGTGGTCATCTGGTCATTGTGGGCACCTTTTTGTGCCTTGGTCATAAGAAAAACACGACCAGGTGAAGTCGTCCAAGTGTTCGTCAGGGACATCCTTGTTTCTTTCGATTATGGGTCGAAGACGTCCTAGTGTTAGGCACGCCCACGTCCCGCCTCCGATACGCCCCCTTGAACTTTGGCCATCCCTGTGATGGAAAGCAGTTGTGGACGTCCAATATTGGCTTTTGATTATACCGATTTGGACGACCCTGGGAGAAGGACGTCCATCTTCCGATTTATGTCAAAAGATGGGCGTCCTTCTCTTTTGAACATGAGCTCATTTGTCTCATTAATCCATGTTTTTGAATATGCTCTGTAATTTTGTTCTGTATAAAAGTATCTACCATTTTGCCCGGCACCGACGTCAGGCTCACTGGTCTATAATTTCCCGGATCCCCTCTGGAAAATATCAGCGTTACATGGGCTACCCTCCAATCTTCCGGCACCACGCTTGATTTTAAAGATAATTTACATATTATTAACAATAGTTCCGCCAATTCATTTTTCAATTCTATCTGTACTCTGGGATGAATACCATCCGGTCCAGATTTGCTACTTTTCAATTTGTCAAATTGCCCCATTACATCCTCTACGTTTATAGAGATTTCATTCAGCTTCTCTGACTTGGTAGCTTCAAATACCATTTCTGGCACTGGTATCACTTCCAAATCTTCCTTAGTGAAGACCGAAGCAAAGAATTCATTTAATCTCTCCGCTACAGCTTTGTCTTCCCTGATCGCCCCATATACCCCTCGGTCATCCAGCGGTTCAACCGATTGTTTTGCCAGCTTCTTGCTTTTAATATACCTAAAAGAATTCTTACTATGTATTTTTGCCTCCAATGCAATCTTTTTTTAAAAGCCCCTCTTTACCTTCCTTATCAGCGCTTTGCATTTGACTTGACATTCCTTAAGCTGTTTCTTATTATTTTCAGTCAGTTCCTTCTTCCATTTTCTGAAGGATTTTCTTTTAGCTCTAATAGCTTCCTTCACCTCACTTTTTAACCATGCCGGCTGTCGTTTGGTCTTCCTCCCTCCTTTTTTAATACATGGAATATATTTGGCCTGGGCTTCCAGGATGGTGTTTTTGAACAGCAGCCGCTCCTTTAAGTTTTTTTTCACTGTTCTTCTCATTTTATCATAGTCTCCTTTTTGAAAGTTAAATACTAACGTATTGGATATCCTGTGTAATATCAAATCTGATCATATTATGATCACTGTTATCAAGCGGCCCCATCACCATTACCTCCCACACCAGATTATGTAATCCACTAAGGACTAGGTCTAGAATTTTTCCTTCTCTTGTCGGCTCCTGTACCAGCTGCTCCATATAGCAATCCTTGATTTCGTCAAGGAATTTTACCTCCCTAGCATGCCCCAATGTTACAGTTACCCAGTCAATATCGGGGTAATTGAAATCACCCATTATTATTGTGTTGCCCAGTTTGTTAGCCTCCCTAAATGGTTAACTGCTGGCTCCGCCCCATGCCCTGCTCTAACCTACCCAGTTAGTGCTTTGGTGATCAGAGGGGATATTCAGTGGCATTAAATGGTTAAGTGCTGCTAAATATCTGGGCATGGCCAGCTCAGCAGGGGTTTACTAGGCAGGAGCATCTGCTGCCTGGTTGAGCCCTTTTGAATATCGACCCCTTAGTATTTAGTTCACGCCTTTCTGATGGTAGATGAAGGCCAAGGTACATTCAGGCACACAGTAGGTATCTCCTTGTCCCCAGAGGGCTTATAATCTAATTTTGTGCCTGAGGCACTGGAGGGTAAAGAGACTTGCCCAAAGCCACAGGGAGTGTCAGTTCACTGCCTGCTCTTCTAATCACTAGCCTTATAATGGAGAAGTCGCCTAATGGTTGACACGGTGGCCTTTGATCCTGGTGATATGGGTTTGATTCCCACTAAAGCTCCTAGTGACCTTGGGCAAGTCACTTAACCCTCCAGTGCCCCCCATACAAAAACTTAGATTGTGACCCTCTAGGAACAGAGAAAGTACCTGCATGTCATGTGTTCAGAGATGTGTACATCTAGTATTGCTACAGAAATGATTAGTAGGAGTACACAGTAAACTGATTGGCATGTAATGAAAAGTACTTGCAGTAAACATTAAGAACATAAGTATTACCATACTGGGACAGACTGAAGGTCCATCAAGCCCAGTATCCTGTTTTCAACAGTGGCCATTCCAAGTCACAAGTACCTGGCAAGATCCCAAAACACTACAATACATTTTATGCTGCTTATCCTAGAAGTAAGCAGTGGATTTTCCCAAGTCCATCTTAATGGCTTATGGACTTTTCTTTTAGGAACATAAGAACATAAGCGGTGCCATACTGGCACAGAACAAAGGTCCATCAAGCCCAGTATCCTGTTTCTAATAATGGCCAATCCAGGTTACAAGTACCTGGCAAGATCCCAAAACAGTACAATATATGCTTATCCTAGAAATAAGCAGTGGATTTTCCCTTCTTAATAATGGCTTATGGACTTTTCTTTTAGGAAGTTAGCCAAACCTTTTTTAAACCCCGCTAAGCAAACTGCTTTTACTACATTCCAGAGTTTAATTACACGTTGAGTGAAGAAATGTTTTCTCCCATTTGTTTTAAATTTACTATTTTGTGGCTTCATTGCATACCCCCTAGTCCTAGTAATTTTGGAAAAACAAGCGACTTCACATCTACCCATTCCACTACACTCATTATTTTATAGACCTGTATCATATCTCCCCTCAGTCATCTTTTCTGCAAGCTGAAGAGCCCTAGCCATTTCAGCCTTTCTTCATAGGGAAGCTATCTCATCCCCTTTATCATTTTCGTCACCCTTCTCTGTACCTTTTCCAATTCTACTATATCTTTTTTGAGATGCGGTGACCAGAATTGCACACAGTATTCAAGGTGCAGTTGCACCATGGAGCGATACAAAGGTATTATAACTTTCTAATTTTTGTTTTCCATACCTTTCCTAATAATACGTAACATTCTATTTGCTTTCTTTGCCACCGCTGCACACTGAGCAGAGGGCTTCAATGTATCGTCAACGATGAAACCTAGCTCCCTTTCCTAGTCGATGACTCTCAGTGTGGAACCTTGCATCACATAACTATAGTTTGGGTTCCTCTTTTTTACATGCATCGCTTTGCACTTGCTCACATTAAACATCATCTACCATTTGGATGCCCAGTCTCGTAATGTCCTCTTTCAATTTTTCACAATCCTCTTGCAATTTAGCAACTTTGAATAACTTTTGGGCTCATTTTCGAAAGAGAAGGACGTCCATATTTCAACATAAATCGGAAGATGGATGTCCTTCTCCCAGGGACGTCCAAATCGGTATAATCGAAGCTCGATTTAGGACGTCTTCAACTGCAATCCGTCACAAGGACGGCCAAAGTTCAAGGGGGGCGTGTCGGTGGCATAGGGTGAAGCAAAGATGGAACATATAGATAAGAGAGTGACAGGAGTAAGAAAATAAGGGACTAATTTAAAGAAAGATGCTTGAATATTAGCTAGGGTAGGAGTGGATAAACATGTTAGTATGCTGACTAGCAAGTTAGTTGCATGACTGCAGAAGTGAGGCAGAGAGCAGCAGAATTTTTAGACTCTCTGTATAGCTTATAGTCTCTACCCAGAACCACCTGAAAAAATCCTGTCCCAATTGAAAACATGTACAAAAGAGTAGGGGTGGACCAAAAACTCTTGTCAGCCGATGGTGAGTTGAGGTAACTTTATTCAACATCAAGAGTGCTGGGTCATATACAGTCTTGGTGCTGAATAAAGTTACCTCAACTCACCATCGGCTGATGATATTTTTTGGTCCACCCCCTACTCTTTTGCACTCGATTGAACTACATGCGGGGGGTTTCTTACCCTGACCTGTTGGTTGCTGTTTGACCAATTGAAAACGTACTACTTTGGTCATATTGAGGTGAATTTTACACCTGGGTGCTGCCATTTACACACCTTAAGGATCCTATTTTATAACAAAACCAAGTCGCCTAGGTCCCATTATATACTGGCGTAACCTGTTATCAGTAGACCTCACTTCTAGGTGCCTGCACTCACGCCCAAGTGTACACCCTGCCCATCTTGCAAAGTGTATATTTGCAAGTAGTATATTTCCAGAGCACGCTAATGGCACACACACTCAACAGGCTGGCATTCTAAACATTTTTATGTGCAAATGTTAGTGCTTAGTTACAGAATAGCTTTTATTGCGACTTACCAGGCCAAAAGCTAAGTGTTCGACAACCTGAGAAATCTAAAGCAAAGCTATGAAGTAGTGAAACCTGCTGCCAACCTCATAAGTACTTTTGAATTTTGACCTGTCGATTTGACAAATCCATTTCTGGAATAGAGTGAAGCGGGATGAGTTTATCCCTATCCTGGGAAACTGAAGCCAGCTGGGAATGTTCTCTTCAAACCCCACTGAGTCCCACCATCACCAGCACTAACCCCCCTTCTCTGAGTTACTCGAGTTCTTCTTAGATTGCAAACAACTCTGAAAACACATTTTCTAAGACAAGATTTAGTGACCAAACTATAACTTTATTGTTCCAGGTTTTACTTTGTAATATCAAATTTCATAAGCTGAAACTTGAATTTGAACTTACATAGAAAATCCCTTTAATCCACCTTGGGGTATATTGTTCAGAGGCCATTAACTAAAGTTTGCTATTACAAGTAGGACATTTTCACACTGTTCAAAATTTACTGAAGTGTTTAGAAAAAGGCCTGAGGAACAGAATATAATAACAGTCATTGAAAAGCAAGAGCCAGAACAATCGTCAGCTAGTAATAGTGGCTGGGGGTTAATGAGCGCTTCGCCTTTCTTTCACTACAGGGCTTGGCCATAAGTCAGAGATGAGACCTCCATCATACGTTTATAAATACACTAACAATAGCACATTCCTTCCTCATAAATCTTCACAAAAAATATGGACATACAAGACAGACAGGCTCATACAGCAACAATAAATTCTCTCCTCCCAAGCCTTGCCTAGTGGCCTGTTCATTTCTACAGCTGGTTTTCCAACATTCCTTCCTGCGTTCATAGCCGCTCATTTAAAATCCATTTTAATTTAAAGATGCTCTCTGCAGACCTAGAGGTACATTTACTCATCCTAGTTATACATCATGGAGCAGGGAAAAGAAAATTGTTTAATCTCGAGATACAGTTCAATCTGGTCACCAATGGAGAGCGTAGTAATTACCAGATCAGCTCCAGTAAAAATGCAGTGAGGCAGCTCTGTGACCTATCAGTGCCTAATCTGCATAGTGAAGTATGGCTTCATAACTATAAATTGCTGACTTAATTAAAACCAGGACCTTTCTGTCATTTAATTACAGGGAGAAAGGTTATTGCTTAAATGCAATTTTCCAAATGTGATTTCTTAACAGTTATTAAGTGCTCTGCTATCATTTATTGTTTCAGATTTTTCAATTTGAAAATAGTTCCTGTGACAGAAGTAATGACTTCACCAGAAACTCAATCTAGATGAAACCCAGCACACCCATTTGTTTCTCGTAAGTGGAGCAGACAGAAAAGTTGAAAATGTCACAGGAGGGTACCCTGATTGCTCTCACTTTACGGGAGTAATTAAAAACCAAGATGCTTTATTAAAAGTGGAGTGTATAGGGTTATGACAATTTCAAAGCTTTTTTTTTCCTACTGAAATGTTGTGGTTGCATTTTCAACTCTATTAGGAGTGGGATAGACTAATAATTAATAATTTATCCCACACCAGTACACAGCAGTGGGCTCACTCATGTATGAATTCTACAAATTTAGTGTTTATTTATAGGGAAAATGTTAATTGAAAGTAAAGAAAGTGTGAGC
This sequence comes from Microcaecilia unicolor, assembly GCF_901765095.1. Classification (NCBI taxonomy): domain Eukaryota; kingdom Metazoa; phylum Chordata; class Amphibia; order Gymnophiona; family Siphonopidae; genus Microcaecilia; species Microcaecilia unicolor. The sequence continues at coordinate 140,722,317 of NC_044034.1, read as the reverse complement.
TAATTACCTGTACAAGATGAACATTTTCACTTTTAGTAATTGCAAAAGGTAAAAATTATTTTTAAATGATATTAAAGTATTACCGCTACCTAAATCAAGAATCCCCAAGTCCCAGAGACAGGCAGGAAAGGGCGCAGGAGAGGAATCAGTTTCTTGAAATATCTGAGAGGGTTTTCTCAGAGAGACATAGATAGCTTTCACTGTCTTCACATATACTTGTAATTTCTTTAAATATTGATCTAGGGGGTTGATGCTAATGTGAGTTAAGAAAATAAAGCACAATTTTTGCCTCAATGCATGCTAAACAGAATATTGCGTATTCTTTTATCATAACAATCAATAGTTTAAGGCAGTGCAGGCTACATAATAATGAGATGCAAAGCATGCAAAATACCTCATTATTATGTAACTCAAATAACACAGCTTGCATTAAATTCTCCAAACTGCGCTATCCTAGGGAAAATAGTGCCAGCTCAAACCTTGCATTATTGTTGCTGCCCAGGAGCACTGGGCTGCTAACATGTGTTCTGATGCTCCAGGCACCATCTTAAAAAGACATGTAGTCTAGGGGTCCCTCCTATCCCTCCTCCCAGCAAAGACCTGCCCCACCAAAGATACCACCTACTCCCCCACCCCCTGAAGACACATTGAGTTTGATTCCCGGCACAGGCAGCTCCTTGTGACTCTGGGCAAGTCACTTAACCCTCCATTGCCTGCCGCATTGAGCCTGCCATGAGTGGGAAAGCACGGGGTACAAATGTAACAAAAAATAAATTGGATTAGATTCTATATATCATGCCTACAAAACTCGGCAGCAAAACAAAATATGCCTAGGCGTATTCTATAAAGGATGGCTAAATTCAGGCATACTTTATAGAATAAGCCTAAATTTCCAAGATGCTGAAGACCTGTCAATGTGACTAAATTTAGTCGCGGACAGTTATGCCAAGTATAACTTGGTGTAAATGCCTAAATTAGGCACAGACTGGGTGTATTTTATAACAATGAGCATGGATTTTAGAAATGCCCAAGCCCATGGCCACAACCCCTTTTTAACTATGTGACATAATTTATGCGCATCACGTTATAGAATATACTTAAGACAGTTCTGCACATACATTATAATTAACGCCAATTAGTGTCAATAATTGCTTGGTAAGTGGCAATTGACTTGTTAACTAAGTTGCACGTGCAAATCCTGAATATGACTGGATGTTCACGCGCAACTTAAGACGCACTATATAGAATCCAGGGGAATAGTTCTAAAGCAGGGGTGTCCAACCTCAGCCTTCTCCAGGTTGATTTTTCAGGATTTCCCAAATTAATATGCATGATATATATTTGCATACAACGGAGGCAGCGCATGCAAATAGACCTCATGCATATTCATTGGGGAAATCCTGAAAACCTGACTGGATTGTGGCTCTTGATGACCGAGGTTGGACATCCGTGGTCTAAAGGGTTCAAGCCCCATTCCTACCTCCTGCTGGCCCCCTGGCTTCCCCAAGACTCCCCCCATGTCTGCCTGAAGAAATTGATAGTCAAGGTGTCATGAGGTAGGAACGATCAGCAGTCACTCCTGTCCCTTCCAGTGTTCAGTTCAGAATGGTTAACACAGCTTACTAACTTCCTCCCTTACTGAGATTAATTTGGATTTCTATAAATATTCATAGATTACTACTACTACTACTATTTAGCATTTCTATAGCGCTACAAAGCATACGCAGCGCTGCACAAACATAGAAGAAAGACAGTCCCTGCTCAAAGAGCTTACAATCTAATAGACAAAAAATAAATAAAGTAAGCAAATCAAATCATTTAATGTGAATGGGAAGGAAGAGAGGAGGGTAGGTGGAGGCGAGTGGTTACAAGTTCAGTTTTATAGTAGTTGAAGAAAACTGATTTTCTGAGTATTTGCATTTAATCTGGGTCATAAAGGTTGAAACCAGGTGACTGTCAGGATGAAAAAAAGCTCTGATCTTAGAAAACAAAAATTGTTCTGTGGTGTCTCTCATTTTATGGTTACAGGAATGTGATCCCCAGGGTAGCCAGCTCATTAAAAAAAAAAAAATCATTTCCTGACAGTCTGCCAGATTTGTAATACTATTATATAACTTTCTTTATAGAGAAATGTGGGTTTTTTCCCACTCAGCGTACAATTAAATAAATGGCAGATGAAATTTAATGTGGACAAATGCAAAGTGATGCACATTGGGAAGAATAATCCGAATTATAGCTACCTGATGCTAAGGTCCACCTTGGGGGTCAGAACCCAAGAAAGAGATCTAGGTGTCATTGCAGATAATATGCTAAAATCTTCTGCCCAGTGTACGGCAGTGGCCAAAAAAGCAAAGAGGATGCTAGGAATTATTAGGAAAGGAATGGCAATTAAGACTGAGAATACTATAATGCCTCTGTATTGCTCCATGGTGCAACCTCACCTTGAGTATTGCATTCAGTTCTGGTTGCCGTATCTCAAAAAAGATATAGCGGAAATAGAAAAAGTTCAAACAAGAGTGACCAAAATGATAAAGGGGATGGAACTCCTCCCATATGAGAAAAGGCTAACGAGGTTAGGGCTCTTCAGCTTGGAAAAGAGATGGCTGAGGGGAGATATGACTGAGTGGTATAGAGTGAGTAGAAGTGAATTACATAAGAACATAAGCGTTGCCATACTGGGACAGACCGAAGGTTCATGAAGCCCAGCATCTTGTTTCCAACAGTGGCCAATCCAGGTTACAAGTACCTGGAAAAGTCCCAAAACAATACAATACATTTTATGCTGCTTATCCTAGAAATAAGCAGTGGATGTTTTTCGAGTCCATCTTAATAATGGCTTATTGACTTTTCTTTAGAAAGTTATCCAAACCTTTTTTTAAACCCCGCTAAGCTAACTGTTTTTACCACATTCCCTGGCAATGAATTCCAGAGTTTAATTACATGTTGAGTGAAGAAATATTTTCTCCAATTTGTTTTAAATTTACTACTTTGTAATTTCATTGAGTGCCCCCTAGTCCTAGGGCCCTGTTTACTAAGACACGCTAGTGATTTTAGTGTGCACTAAAATTTAGTGTGCGCTAAAAATGCTTGCGTGCCTACAATGAGGCTTAGTAAACAGGACACCTAGTATTTTTGGAAAGAGTAAACAAGCAATTCATGTCTATCCGTTCCACTCCACTCATTATTTTATAGAGCTCTATCATATCTCCCCTCAGCCGTCTTTTCTCCAAGCTGAAAAGCCCTAGCTGCTTTAGCCTTTCCTCATAGGGAAGTCATTCCATCCCCTTTATCATTTTTGTTGCCATTCTCTGTACCTTTTTTTTTGTACTCTTTCAAAAAGTACAAAGACCAAAGGACATTCAATGAAGTTACATGGAAACACTTTTTTAAAGCAAATAGAAGGAAATATTTTTTCACTCAATGAATAGTTAAGTTCTGGAACTCATTGCTGGAGGATGTGGTAACAGTGGTTAGCATATCTGGGTTTAAAAAAGGTTTGGACAATTTCCTAGAGGAAAAGTCCATAGTCTGTTATTGAGACAGACATGGGGAAGCCACTGCTTGTCCTGGGATTGGTAACATGGGATGTTGCTACTATCTGGGTGTTTGCCAGGTACTTGTGTCCTGGACTGGCCACTGTTGGAAGCAGGATACTGGACTAGATGGACCATTGGTCTGATCCAGTGTGGCTGTTCTTATGTTCATACTGTTAAGAGACATAATATGTTGCAAGCATAATAGCGATGGAGTATCTAATAAGCACATAATTAGAACATTCAAATAACATTGCTATGATTCTAATGCTTTTCTATAATACATCTTACCATATAGCTGAGAGTCCAAATGCAGATATATAAATAGAGACAAGATGCCGATACAGAATCAGTTGGGATAAATAGATGGTTGGCAGTGCATTTTTTGTGCCGGTATGCACCTTTTTTACCCAGGGCCGGCTCACCAGCCCTTCATCTTCCCGACACCCCTGCTTTCTGTTCCTGCGCCCCATGTTTAAATCTTTTATTTTTTTTAACCTGAAGTCACAGCACCGGCGGTGGTGTTAGTGAAAGCAGCAAGCTCGCCTCCTCCAGCTTTCCCTTCCCTCTCAGTGTCCCGCCTTCCTCTGATGTAGTTTCCTGTTTCTACGAGGACAGGACACTGAGGGAAGGGAAGGCTGGTGGAGGCGAGTCTGCTTTCACTAACACTGCCACCAGCATTGCAACTTCAGGTAAAAAAATGAAAGATTTAAACGCGGGACAGCAGGAACAAAAAGCAGGGCTGACGGGGAGGTGAGGGTGGGCAGATGGGGCTGAGGTTGGAACTCAACAGGGGATGAAAAGGGGGGTAGGTAGAGGCTAGGGTGAGTCACTGGACATGGATGGAAGGGGAGGATAGGGGGTAAAGGAGAATCGCTGGACATGGAGGGGAGGGGAGAGAGGAGAAATCGCTGGACATAGATGGGAGGGGAGGGGAGGGCAGGGGAGAGAGGAGAAATCACTGGAAATGGATTGTTAGGGGAGGGCAGAGGAGAATTGCTGGACATGGGAGGGGAGGATAGGGGCAAATGAGAATTGCTGGACATATATGGGAGGGGTGGACAGAGGAGAATCGCTGGACATGGATGGGAGGGGAGGGCAGGGGAGAGAGCAGAGTTGCTGGACATGGATGGATGGAGGGGAGGGCAGGAGAAATGCTGGACATGAATGGATGAGAGGGAAGAGAGAGGAAGGAGATGCATATGGATGGAGGGGAGAGAAGAATAGGAAGGAGATGCATACTGATGGAAATGAAGGAAAGGGAAAAGAAGAGAAAAACTGCACATGGATGGAGAAAACAGGCAAAAGCTGGATCCACCCTATACCTCCTCCAGTGAAGTCCATGGAGGACCCAGCTTTTACCTATGGATGTAGAGCAAGAAATGAAGAAGAAAGGAGGAAAGTAAAGAAATAAATGGAAAGGAAGCCCTGGAAATGGAATTAAGGGAACAGATAGAGAGCAGCAGAATCAGAGACTGGGACCAATATGATCAGAAAAATAGTCACCAGACAACAAAGGTAGAAAAAATAATTTTATTTTAATTTTAGTGTTTGGAAGATGTCCAATTTGAGAATTTATATCTGTTGTCTTATTTTGCACTGGGTATACTGGAGCTGTAACAGCTTACAGAAATTATTTATAATGAAAAAAAATCACGTTATTTTTTTCTCCTATACTGGTATAGTATTTTCAATGATACTGCTTATATGCGCCACGGCTGGTATAAGGGGTGTGACTACCATAGAGGCGGAGCCATAGATGGTGATCCCCGCCCACAATGAGTACCGGTACCTTTTTTTTTACAAAAAAAGCACTGCTGTTAACATCAATAAACTTTTCTAGAGTACAGAGCTTGGATGTTTCCCTTGCAGCTTGCCATACAAACATATATATTTAAGTTCTGGTGTCACCTCAGTAACAGCAATGCAAAATTCCTCCACTACCAGATACTGTACAGTAACACAAAGCCCTGCAAATATGCTACCTAGAAAAAGAGAATATATGAACAGCAGATGTGCAACATTTCTAGTTGGGGGCCGGTGGCAGTAGTTATCATTGGGGAAAGTAGAAAAAGAGACCAGTTAATGGGGATTTTAAGTACTTAAGTCTCTTTGAGTCTCTGCTTTCCCCAGCTTGCAGGCACAGGTAGTTAGGTAAAGCACAGGCTTGCTGTCTATGTCAAATTTTTGGTGACACACCAGCGTGCCCCAACACACTGGTTGAGAATCACTGCTTTAATCTAATTAAAACAGATCAAATCCTGTAAAATCTAAAAATCATTGAGCAGAAGGCCGTGCTTTAGTTTGCTTCTGAAATAAACTTGTACAACTGCTCATCTGAGAACACACCAGAAAGTAAAAATAATTTGTGAATTCCAGCATGAACCAGATGTTGGGCTTCTGCTCATTTTTTCAGTCTTTCTAAAGAATAATAGAAATCTTTGTTTATGAAAGATGGTCCAGTAAATGCTCAAATAATCCAAGTGCTTAACAATGAAACAAATCGAATGAGAGAATGGAGCTGAAACCCATGTATCGGAGGCTAATTTAGTCCAATAAATAGATCTCACCTACAGATAGTTTCTTGATTTGTATTCTTGTGGAACAAAGTGAACTAATATAACCACTCTAAAGAATGTGACAGATAAAGCTCCATTTTTTGAGTCAGAAATAATAGTTTGCATGCTGCTGAGGTCCTTCACTAGCACAAAGGATTGCAAAATGAAATCACGGGGTGTGAGTGAAGCTTACAGAATAAACTAGCAATGTTCCACTGTTGTTTGCTGCTTCATACAAATTCTTGACAGGGCAATTTGAAGTCTGGCTGCTTTGGGACAAAGGGGCCCTTTTACTAACGCGTGTTAGATTTTGCACTTAATACACATTAATGCAGGAAATTAATGCATGCCACGGGTAAAAGTAATGTGGTGCCCAGCATGTAGCTGTAGTTACTATATCAAATGCCCATTAGCATGTGGAAGCACATAGGGCTATATATATGGTGCCAAAAAAACAGTGCTGAAAAAAAGCGCTATTCTATAAGCTGAGCTTAAAGTTAGGTGTGGTTTATAGATTAGTACTTGTGCCCGGGAATTACACCTAACCCTAGGCATGGCCATTTGCACCAACTGAAATGTGGTGCAAATCTACATGCCTTCATTAGGCACATGTCCCTATTATTCTATAACAACGCATGTTGTGCCCATTTCTACACCCCCTTTTCAAATCACGCATAAATTTTATGTGTGTCAAGTTCAATCAACTTTAATTAGTGTCAAAAACTGCTTGTTAAATAGCCAATCATTGGTGCTAATTAGTTGGCATTCAATTACATTGTGGGCTCAAATTGGGCATGTGCTTAAATTTGCATGTACAATTTTTGGCAATTTTTACAGAATTAGGGAGCTAGCGTCTCCTATTTAGTCAGCACACTGTAAGTGCGGTTGTTCATTGCCAAGCATTCCCCATGCCCATTCTCCTGCCCAGTTCTGTATCCTTACAAAAAACTGTCTTAACACACGACTTAGCATGCACTAGCTGTAAATATACTGCATAGGCTGTTAACACGTGTGTCCATTAGCTGTTAACAGGCACCAAAGGGCATGTTTACAGCCTAACACACTTTAGTAAAAGGGCAGCAAAGTCTGAAGGCTCTTTTCACTTACAGACTTTGCACCAGCTTTCAAAAGGAAATAATTGTGTTGAAGCATTTGCCATGGTTGCACGGAAACTGTACATATTTGCACCTGGTTTTACAGTGGTTAGGAAGAGTTGCAGTCTATCTGTACACTCTTTTCTGAGCTGTCTCAAAAGACACCCCGGAGAACACCTCATCTACTGTGAAACACTGCAAGTAGTACTTTTAGCCGTACTGAGAAAGGACAACTTACCCAGATGCATCACATTTAGCTATTTCCTCTTCCTGTATCAATGTATTCACCCTGTGCTTCAAAAGTGACTTCTGAATAAATGCAGAAGGGCCAGAATGATAGAAGCAGAACTGAAAAGATATAGGACTTGGTGTTTTAAGGTCTTAGAACAAAGGTATCCGAAATCACCATCGCCTCAGCATCTGGTCTTCCCATGTTCACACAGGGAGCAGACACCCTCTGGCTGATGCTTCACTGCACGTGATATACAATGCAAATTACAATAATTATTACCCGCAGGGGTCAGTTTTCAGTGATTCGGGTATAGTCAGGGTTGCTGTATTTACATATTGCGTGGTCACCACTGCCTTCACCAGTATCTGTTTAGTTTCAGTGGTGCAGGTATAGTCAACGGTGCTGGAGTTGCATATTGGGGGGGATTCTATATACGGCGCCTAAAAAATCCAAGTGGAAAACATTTTCGCCTACACATATTTTATAAGCAGCATCTATTTAGGCACAGTATATAGAATATGCTTGATAACCTATGCATTTCCATTTTCACCATCAAAAACGTGGCACAAATCCTGACATGTAGATTTAGGGGGAGAGGACCATATTCAATAACAACGCGTGTAAATTTCAGAATGCCCATGAAGCGCCCGTTTCCATGCCCATAACCTGCCCCTTTTTGTCTGCGAATGTTAGACATTAGGTGCAGTGCATTACAGAATACATTTAGCAAATTATGAGCAGAGGTTCTAATTATTGCCAATTAGTGCTCATTATTGCTTGTTAGGTGCTGTTATCAATGCTAATTAGCTGGTTAAGCCAATTAAGTTGCGCACATTGTAATAGGCTCACTATATAAAATCCGGGGGATTGTGTGGTCACCACTGCCTTCACCAGTATCCGGTTTCAGTGGTGCTGGTATAGTTAGCGGTGCTGTATTTGTATATTGTGTGGTCACCATTGCCTTCACCAGTATTCATTTAATTTCAGTGGTGTGGGTATAATCAGCGATGCTGGATTTGCATATTGTGTGATCACCACTGCCTTCACCAGTATTCATTTAATTTCAGTGGTGCGGGTATAATCAGCGATGCTAGACTTTTATATTGTGTGGTCACCACTGCCTTCACCAGTATCCGGTTTCAGTGATGCCAGTATAGTTAGCGGTGCTGTATTTGTATATTGTGTGGTCACCACTGCCTTCACCAGTATTCATTTAGTTTCAGTGGTGTGGGTATAATCAGCAATGCTGGCCTTGCATATTGAGTGGTCACCACTACTTTCACCAGTATCTGGTTTCAGTGGTGCAGGTATAATCAGCAGTACTGGATTTGCATATTATATGGTCATGCCTGCCTTCACCAGTATCTGCTTGGTTTCAGTGGTGCGGGTATAGTTAGCGGTGCTGGATTTGCATATTGTGCGGTCATGCCTTTATCTGCTTGGTTTCATTGGTGTGGGTATAGTTAGCGGTGCTGTATTTGCATATTGTCTGGTCACCACTGCTTTCACCAGTACCATTTAGTTTAGATTTGTAATTCTTCAGACCTAAATTAATGAATAGCTTATCTGGATAGTGGCTGAAAATTTGTACTAGTTGGATCAGTTTTGTGCTCGGTCCTTGCTGTGCTGTTCCTTCTCCCTTCACTCTACAGATGGGGAGTAATACTATTTACATGTGGATTGCACGTGTAACGATTAGAATAATGGCATATGTGCATTAATATGCACACATATGCCATAAGAATGCCTAAGTGCTCCTCTGCCCCTATGTATATATCTCTCGTCGTTTGCAGGTGGGAGTTCCATAGGTGGAGCTCAGCCGGTACATGGGTGGGGCGCACACTTGTACGCATGGGGCAATTCTATAACTTGGCACCATGATGTAGGTGCCCCAATGGGGTGTGTTTAGCACTAATTCTCTAATGACTTCAGGGTGTTTCTAAGCAGTTAGAATACTAGAGTAGAGGCCACCCACTTACGAAAGGTCAATGGCTGTTGTGTGACACAAAGTGGGCAAATGACAGTATTCTATAACTTGCATGGGTTGCCTGTTGACACATCCATGACCCATCCACATGTTTGCCTCCCACCCAGTAACACGACTTTGTCACGTATCTTATAGAGCAACACCTGACACATGCGTAACTGCCATTTGTTGACCCCTCTGGGCACATAAATTTCTATTATTCTATAACAAACACACACACACTTGGCACCTAATATTAGACGTAAGATTATAAAATTTCCCTTCACACTTACAGAATAAGTTTAGCTGGCACCTCTGCCTCACAGGTGCACACATTTGTCTCAGCTCTATATCTGGCGTAAGGGTAACAAGCATCTCTCACCAGTAAAGCAGGTGCCTGTTTCCCCTCATAGAATACGGACACAATTATACAATTACCCCATAGAACAGTGGTTTTTTTTTGTTACATTTGTACCTCGCGCTTTCCCACTCATGGCAGACTCAATGCGGCTTACATGGGGTAATGGAGGGTTAAGTGACTTGCCCAGAGTCACAAGGAGCTGCCTGTGCCTGAAGCTGGAATAGAACTCAGTTCCTCAGTTCCCCAGGACCAAAGTCCACCACCCTAACCACTAGGCCACTCCTCCTAAACCTGGTCCTGGAGGCACCCCAGCCAGTCACTGCATGCAAATCTCTCTCATGAATATTCATTGTGGATATCCTCATAACCTGACTGGTTGGGGTGCTTCCACGAACAGGCTTGGGAGTCACTGCCATAGAAGGTAATTTCACAGCAGGACACATGGTTTAAGAGGGTAAGTAGACGTTTATGTGCTTTAGAAAATTCTACTGTAACCTGCAGAAACTGCACCTACCTTGTATGAACAGAAATGTGTGTGTTGCTCAAACCTGTATATAATATGTAAACTATTTTGACTGTACCACAGAAAGGCAGGATATTAAATCCCTTTCCTTCGAGCGCTCCAGTTGATAATCTATGTGCAGACTTATGTTCTCTGTCCCCACTCTGCTCAAATTCAGCCCCTGTACGTGCCTTCTGACATGTCACGGCATGCACTTTTACACTGGTTGGTGCTTTGCATAAGGCCATTTACATACGCTCTGTACGTGGCCACATACATGTAAAAATGATGTTATAAAATTATCCCCGTAGTAGCAAGTCAGTTGCCTAGATTGAGAGGGTGAGAAGGCCCTCGTTTTTAGCTTATTTTATGTTGAAGTATTTTTTAAAATTTTTATTAGTAAAGGCACCAGTAAGAACAAACCTTAGCCACAGAACAGTTGCTGAAAATTAACTAGTACAATCAATAATCAAAACTGAAAAGAAATGTTGGCTACAAATTTAACCTTCCCACCCTCCCCTCCCTAATGTTTTAGCTTATTTTATAAGGCACAGAGGCAACCTACATGTATCTAGATATAAAACTGCCCAATCACACTCAACTGAAGCTAGTCTTGTTCCTGCCTCCTTGGAAGACATTGTAAATGCTCACACATAGAGGGCTCCTTTTACCAAGCTTCGATAAACACTTACTGCAGGTTAAAAGGGTTTACCATGGCACGTGCTGAGGCATCCTGCAGTGAAATCCCAATGTGGGTGTCAACACCATCCCCTGGATTCTATGTAGCGCGCCGAGAGTTATGCGTGAATCTGTGCATAGATCTATGCATATTCCATAACTATGTGTATAGATTAATTGTTTTAACAAGCCAATCAGCACTGTTAACAGCTCTTAACAAGCAATAACGAGCACTAATTGGCAAAAATTAGAATTTACATGCGTACATTGCTAAGCATATTCTGTACTGTACTGCACCTAAATTCTAACGTGCAGGCATAAAGGGGCATGCTTAGGGCATGGAAATGGGCATTTTGTGGGTGTTCCAAAATCTACATGCGTTGCTATAAAATATGGGCTAGTGTGTGTAAATGTATGCGCAGGAAGTTACACCAGCTTTTCATTGGCGTAAATAGACACACATAGATTTAGTCGCATGAACTACACACCAAAATGTGTAATCCTGTCCCTTGTCCCTGGGGAGAGGAAAACACTTCAGCCCTAGAGGCTGGAATAAGAGAGACAATCAGACTTAGATATAGGCGCAACCAGTAAAAATTTTTATTGGTATCTGACTAAGCCAATACAAAATAATTGTTCTCTCTGGAGCAGGTTGTCACCCAGTGGCCAGATGCACAGACCGAATAACAAAACTGCTCAGCAAAAACTTTCTTAGCCATCACATATATACTGTTGTAAGTTTCATTTCTAAATCATGTGATTTCTCCTAAACTAACTTATCAATATATGGATATCAATATATGGATCTTCCTGTTTCCTTCCATCACACAATATAGTAATATACAAAAATGGCAATTTCCTGTATTCTACCATCCTCTCCTACTTGTGTTCACATGCATACCACGTGGCAATTAGCTAATTCCTTATCAGTAACGCGTGATCACAGTGTGCCAAAACCATGTTTAACGCTAGTATGAAACACCTGTTAGCTCATTTTCAAAGCACTTAGCCTCCCAAAGTTCCATAGAAACCTATGGAACTTAGCCTCCCAAAGTGCTTTGAAAATATGCCTGCTGGTGTCCTTCCTCTCTCAAACACATATTTCCATTGGAACATCTTGGAGTCTGCAGAGTCCTCAGTCTCTCATCACCACCAAGGTTATATCCATGTGTATCTGCCATTTATTTATTTATTGCATTTGTACCCCACATTTTCCCATCTTTTTGCAGACTCAATGTGGCTTACAGAGTATTGTTATGATAAAGTCGTCACATGATTTAAATACAATCGATCATAAGCTGAGGTATAAGAGGATTTAGATGGAAAGGTGTTAGGTAAGGTCATGTGAGAGGTGTTTTTTGGTGTACCTTGACATGTAACATGTACTTTCCATTTACTGAGAAAGCACTGTAGCTTACATGCAGCTGCAGGAAGAAACTAAAAATATGCTGAGAACAGCAAGGCTAGGAAAACTGAGGGCTAGCAGGGCCATATTACAGGCCTAGTATAGGAAGGAATATACAGTTGTTATAAAATATGGGCTAGTGAGTGCAAATCTATGCGCAGGAATTTATACCAGCTTTTCATTGGCGTAAATGGACGCACGTAGATTTAGTCGCATAAACTACACCTAAGCGTATTCTAATACCGCATGTAGATTTACAAACAGTATTTAGAATACACTTAGGCATGATTAGGGTTACCATATTTTGTCCCCCCAAAAGGAGGACACATGCCAGGCCCCGTTCACGCCCCAACCCACCCCCTTTCATGTCACACCCCGCCCCCTTTCACACCCTCGCTCTGCCCGTCACATTTTCCCCTCCCCCCTGTCACACACCACGTCACTCCCCCTCCCCGTCACCCCCTCCCCTTACCTTACTACTGCCCTGGTGGTCTAGTGACCTCTTCGGGGCAGGAAAGAGCCCCCTCTTTCCTGTCCAGAGCGCTGCCCTGCATGCATCCTTCCTGTTCGTGATCTCGGCACTGATTCTAAATGACCGCCAAGAGTTGAAGTCTCGCAAGGTCACTTCAACTTTTGGCGGCCATTCTGAATCGGCGCCGAGATCACGAACAGGACGGATGCATGCAGGGCAGCGCTCTGGCAGGAAAGAGGGGGCTCTTTCCTGCCCCGAAGGCGGAAGAGGTCACTAGACCACCAGGGCAGTAGTAAGTAAGGGGAGGGGAGGCTAGCAATCTGCCCGTTTGTCCGGATTTCTGGACAAATGGGCAGGCTGGCGGGTGGGCAAATGGACAAATGGGCAGATTGGCAAAACCCGCCAGGCTGCCCGGACATGTCCTCAAAAAGATGACATGTCCGGGTAAATGCGGACATATGGTAACCCTAGGCATGATTGCCTAATGTGCATTAATTTTAGACACCATATATAGAATCAGGCCCCATGCGCTAAAAATTATACTGTGAGGGGGTGTGTCTGGGGGGCAGAGTGTGGTTATGACAGCACGGATCAGTTAGTGCAGCCACATTACTGCATGCTGATTAGTGCGTGAGCTCTTACTACCCACAAAATAGGTGGAGGGAAGGGCTAATGCACTAATTTTTGTTAATGGCTGCGTTCTAATGACAATATTAACACATAACCATTAATTTGGAAAATTCGCCATTTTCCAGCGGCGGTACAAATGGCCTTAGAATGCAGGAAACAAAAAACACAACCAACCCAGCACTAATCTTTAATTACTTATTCTTATCTTAATGTACATAATCTGGTATGTGGTAGAATAACATGAATCATGTTTCACAAAGCTGCATCAGGAAGTCTAGTCCAGACATGTAGTGCAGCAAGATAAAAGGAATGGTGGTGCAGATAAGAGAGATTTGGAGGGGCATAATCGACCAGAAACGCCTATCTCCATGGGCGTTAATCTCCGAGAACGGGTCCGTGAAGGGGCGGAGTGAACCGTATTTTTAAAAAAAAATAGACGCCCATGCTTTATTCGCCAAGGTGTGAGCTGGGCGTTTTTGCTTTTCACCGATAATGGAAAATGAAATCGCCCAGCTCAAAAACGAATAAATGCAAGGCATTTGTTCGTGGGAGGGGCCAGGATTCATAGTGCACTGGTCCCCCTCACATGCCAGGACACCAACCGGGCACCCTAGGGGGCACTTTTACAAAAACAAAAAAAAAGGTAAAAGAGCTCCCAGGTGCATAGCACCCTTCCCTTGGGTGTTGAACCCCCCAAATCCCCCTCAAAACCCACTGCCCACAAGTCTACACCAGTACTATAGCCCTAAGCGGTGAAGGGGGGCACCTACATGTGGGTACAGGGGGTTTGGGGGGGGTTGGACGACTAGTAGCATTAAGCAGCACAATTGTAACAGGTAGGGGGGGGATGGGCCTGGGTCCACCTGCCTGACGTCCACTGCACCCCCTAACAACTGTTCCAGGGACCTGCATACTGCTGCTTGGGAGGAGGGTATGACATTTGAGGGTGAAAGTAAAAAGTTGTGAAACATCATTTGTTGTGGTGGGAGGGGGTTAGTGACCACTGGGGGAGTCAGGGGAGGTCATCCCCGACTCCCTCTGGGGGTCATCTGGTCATTTAGGGCACTTTTTGGGGCCTTATTCGTCAAAAAACAGGGTCCAGGAAAAGTGCCCTAAATTCTAGCTACAAACGCATCCATTATCGGCGAAGGGCGCCCATCTCTGTTCGGGTGATAACCACGCCCCAGTTCCGCCTTCACCACGCCTCCGACACTCCCCCATCAACTTTGTCCGCATCCGCGACGGAGTGCAGTTGAAAGCGTCCAAAGTTCGGCTTTCGATTATGCCGCTTTATTTGTTTTTGTGAGAAGAACGCCCATCTCCCGATTTAGGTCGGAACTTGGGCGTTATTCTCGTTCGATTATAAGCAGGTTGGAGTTCCCGGGGAGGAGTGTAGGGAGAGCTAAGAGTGGACAGGCACCAGGGGCGTAGCCAGCCTTCCGTGGGAGAGGGGTCCGAGCCCGGGGGGAGGGGGCACATTTTAGCCCTCCCCCCGGCGCCGCCCCCCCACCGCCGACATTGCCGCCCCCCCTCCCGCCGCGAACCCGCCGCCGCTGCAGCCTACCTTTACTTTTGCTGGCGGGGGATCCCACTCCCCGCCAGCCGACGTCTTCTTCTTAGTCGCTTCCCGCTCTTCAATTTGTTTGCTGACGTCCTGCACGTTGTACGTGCAAGACGTCAGACTCAGAGAACAGAACTGTTCTCTGAGTCTGACGTCCTGCACGTATAATTACGTGCAGGACGTCAGCAAACAAATTGAAGTGCAGGAAGGACTGAGAAGACGTCGGCTGGCGGGGAGTGGGATCCCTCGCCAGCACAAGTAAAGGTAGGCGGTGGCGGGGGCGGGTTCGCCGGGAGGGGGGTCCTGGGGTGAATCTGCGGGGGCCCCGGCCCCCTCAGGCCCCACGTAGCTACGCCACTGACAGGCACTGAGGAGCTGCAGAGTGAATGCACTTGTAAGTCAATAACAGGAGTTTGAACTGTATGCGGAAATGGATAGGGTGCCAATGAAGTGACTTGAGAAGAGGGCTGAGCATAGTGACAATGGCGGAATATAAGTTGTGCAGCAGAATTTTGAACAGATTGAAGGAGAGAGAGATGGCTTAGTTGGAGACCTGTGAGAAGCAAGAGTCTAAGCAAGAGGTGATAAGAGTGTGGATGAGGGTTCTGGTAGTGTGCTCAGAAAGGAAAGGGCAAATTTTGGTGATATTATAGAGAAAGAAACGACAGGTTTTAGCAGTCTGCTGAATATGTGCACAGAAGAAGAGAGAGGAGTTGAAGATGACCCCAAGGTTACAAGCTGATGAGACAGGGAAGATGAGAGTGTTATCCACAAAAATAGAGAATGGGGGGGAGAGGTGGGTTTAGGGGGAAAGACAGAAGCTCAATCTTGGTCATGTTTAGTTTCAGATGGTGGTGAGACATCCAGGCAGCAATGTCAGACAGGCAGGCTGATACTTTTGCCCGAATTCCCTGGATTCCTGCTGAAATTTCTGATGTAGAGGTAGATCTGGGAGTCATCAGCATAAATGTGATACTGAAAACCATAAGATGAGATCAGAGTACCAAGGGAAGAAGGATAGATGGAGAAAAGAAGAGGTCCCAGGATAGATCCTTAAGGTACACCAACTGATAGTCAGATAGAAGTGGAAGAGGATCCATCAGAGTATACTCTAAAAGTATGATGGAAGAGATAAAAAGAAAACCAGGGAAGAACAGAGCCCTGAAATCCAAGTGAGGACAGTGTATCGAGGAGTTGGCGGTGATCAACAGTATCAAAAGCAGCAGATCGAGAAGGATGAGACTAGAATAGAGACCTTTGGATCTGGACAGGAACAGATCATTGGAGACTTTAGCAAGGGCTACTTTAGTTGAATGAAGAGGGCGAAAGCCATATTGAAGAGGATCAAGAATAGCTTGTGATGAAAGAAAGTCAAGACAACAGTGGTGAAGTATCTTGGATAGGAAAGGGAGGAGGGAGATAGGGCAATAATTTGAAGGACAGGTAGGGTCCAATGAAGGTTTTTTGATTAGTGGTGTGACTATGGCATGTTTAAACAGCACCACGGGCCTTTAAAAATGGAACACAGTTCTTTAATGAATGAGCCTTGACAAAAAGACCCGACACGGGCCGTGTTTCGGTGACTAGCACCTGCGTCAGGGGTCACAGTGATGACGTGGAAAACTTGGGGAATAACTCGAATATATTCCTCTACAATATATTATTCCTTACCCCACGTCTCATGTAGTAAAAGCTACAAAGCACCAAGGCACTTTCACTTTCTGTGCCTTGGTGCTTTGTAGCTTTTACTACATGAGACGTGGGGTAAGGAATAATATATTGTAGAGGAATATATTCGAGTTATTCCCCAAGTTTTCCACGTCATCACTGTGACCCCTGACGCAGGTGCTAGTCACCGAAACACGGCCCGTGTCGGGTCTTTTTGTCAAGGCTCATTCATTAAAGAACTGTGTTCCATTTTTAAAGGCCCGTGGTGCTGTTTTTTTTGTTTGGACTTTAGTTTGTACTTTGTTCCCTCTCTTTTGTTACATATGGCATGTTTAAAGGCATCAGGAACAGTCGCAGTGGAAAGTTAAAGATTGAAGATATGAGAGATAAAAGGGATGACAGTAGAAGAGTGAGTGTTAAGTAGATGGGTGGGAATAGGATCAGAGAAACAGATAGTTTTGAGGAGGAAAGAAAATGTGCAGTTTCCTCTTCAGTGATTTCAGAAAAGGAAGAAAAGGAGGCAGGAGTTGAAGGAGGGTTGAGAGAATGGACTAAGGGAAGGAGAGGTGGAGGTGACTTGGTTGAGAATTCAAGTTTCATCTTGTGAAACTTATCATGAAAGTACTCAGCCAGAGTCTTGGAGAAAGTGTTGGGGGAGCTGGAGGTGAAGGCACTTTGAGGAGGGGGTTCAGTGTGGCAAAGAGATGTTGAAGGTTTGAGCCAAGAGAATTTGTCAACTGGATGTATTTATTTTATTTAGATTTTGCTCACACCTTTTTCAGGGTAGCTCAAGGTGAGTTACATTCAGGTACACTGAATATATCTCTGTCCCAGGAGGGCTCACAATCTAAATTTGTACCTAAGACAATGGAGGGTTAAGTGACTTGCCCAAGATCACAAGGAGCAGCAGTGGGATTTGAACTAGCCACCTCTGGATTGCAAGCCCAGTGCTTTAACCACTAGGCCACTCCTCCACTCAGTAGTATTACTGTTTGGCAAGTGAAAGAGCAGACTGGAAGGAGGTCAGCAACAATTTGAAGTCAGCATGGGCACAGGATTTCAGCCAAAGGCGTACGGCATGTTTGGAATGTATCTATATGTATTATTTATTTACGATTCTTTGGGTGGAGTGCTGTTTACAATTTTCTTTATATATGTTTTTCAATCAATTCTTTTGTATTTTGCTAGACCTCTGATGCAAGTGAATTTTCGCCGAAACAGTGCCTGTGTCGGGCCTTTCTACTAAACAATTTCTCATTGTCCTGCTCCTGAAGGTCCTTTTTTTTTTTTGCTTTGTTTCACCTTAACGTACACACGTTCTGATCATCATGTGTATTTTTACATGTGGACAAATTTTATAAGACGGTTTTATGCACTTACCCCTCATATATGTGTGGAAAAGCCTTTTTATTTGGACAGTCATTAAACATACATAGATATGTTCACTGGCCGCTGGGAAACTCATTCATCTGTCGGCATATCATCCTGAAATAGACATGCGGAATTGCATCTTATCAGGAAAGTCCTACTCCTGCAACCCTGTCTGCATCACCATTTTTTGCTGAATAGTTGAGTCCAGACGTTCTGGATAATGGGAATTTTCTGCTACAATAATTTTGCAGAAAGGATTCTCAAAGTCCTACACATTAGGCAATATAACATGATAGAGCCTTTTGACAAATGGGAGGAGTGAGTGAGGGAGAATAAGTTTGATGGCAGCCAGATTGGCTTGTGGGTAGCATGTAAGGATTTCCTGGTGGGGGGGGGGGGGCAGATGAAAGGGAGGGACAAGTGGTAGGTTGGCACCAGTTATACCTTTTGGGCTTGAAGATGATACATAAGAAATTAAATAAATATTAATAAAAGGTGGTGAGGGAGGGGTAGAGTGAGAGTGGGAGTCAGTGCTTTCTCACTCTCCTATCCCCTTGATGATCAAGGAGAGTGGGGTGTGGGCAGGGCCACTGAGGGGAGGGGGCAAAGGGGCAAAATTCCCCAGGCCTCCAAGGGGGGCCCGGCACCAGGGTCTCTCTCTTTCTCATGCTCCTGACGGGACCAAGGAGCTGGGGAGGACACGGAGCTTCCTCCAGCGCTGCTGTTCCAGCCATTGCTGAGCGCATGTTCGGTTTTGATACTGAACATGCCCTGAGAGGAAAAGCAGGGGCAGGCAGTCAGCACTGGAAGATGTCTTTTGATGGTGGGGCCTCGGGATCCCTGTCAGCCAAGGTATTTCAATTCAATCCTTTTGCAGCAGCGATTGGGGGGGGGGGGCGGCGGGCAGCGGATGACAATAGTGAGGGGGGGGGTGGCAGTGGTCCTGCCCAAGGCCCAGTTCAGTCTCTCAGCGGCCCTGGGTGGAGACTTTAAAATGATATACCAGGAAGTGGAAGGTTTGGGGGGGGGGGGGGGGAGGAAGGAGTTTGTTTTGCTGTGTGGGGAAGTGACAACTTTGGAGGGGGGGGGGGGTGCAAATTACTCATCCACTTTGATTCCTGGATGAGGCCTAATGAAAGGGGATTAATGGATGAAGAATGAAAATTAGGGTCTAAAATCTCATGGGTGTCACCATCACGCGTGCAGTCAGGGGGAGGGAAGGGCAGTGGCACTGCAGACCTCAGGGAAGTACAGGTTTTGATACAGCATCACAGCTCTGTCCAGCTAACTAGTAAGGGGGTTAGTGTTTGGGGCTTTGGACAAAGAATGTGTGTGATGGAATGGGACAGCCAATATGGGGACTGGGATGATGTTCTGATTTGTTAAGCTTGGTTTACTTGATTGCTATTTGATGTCAATAAATTGATAGATGAAACTGTGACCAATGTTTTGTCACTGAAATATGGCTCCTTACTTTTAGTGTCATGCTTGAGTGACGAAAAGGTGCAAATACTGATATTGTGGAATTTTTCCCAGACAAAGGAACATATGAAGCCAACAAATTTTGGAATAATTGAATTTCCAGACAACAGAACATAGGCCCGAGCCTGAGATTTTATTTTTTCCCTGGATAATTAGGTGTTCTATGTGCTTAATGGTTTTGCAAATTCAGTGCACCACAATGGTAAGATTGCCGTTGGCTCTCTGAAATGTACAGCTGTGAATGCATCAGATAGTATTGTGTCTCACAAAGAAGAAAAAGGTTTACGTACATTGGCCATTTTAGCAGTTCCTTCCTTCCAGTTTCACTTCAGCTCTAAGTAAGAGTCCCTGGCTGCTTTGTCTGTGTGAAACTTTCTAAGCTTTACATTGGAAGAGCTGAAGAGCATTGTCTCCTGTCACAATCCTAATTATATGTTCTGATAGGAAAATCTCATTAGCACTGGCACAGCCCCTTCCTTACCTCTGAAGTACTGTCTCTATTTTACCTGATATCACTTGACTGTTTGACAGCCTCTGTGAGTGAGCTAAAGCTGTGACAAACACTTAAATTGCTGAAAATTAAGGGATATTTACTTTTACAAATATGAAAGGTTCTTTACAATGTAAACTGACTTCATTTTATTAGTGGATGTCGCAATGTGCTAATTTAAGAGAACTACACAACCTTGTTTGAATAAATTACCCACTCTTTTTCCAGTGGTGGGGGACGGTTCCCTCAGCTGTATTTGTGTCAGTATGAAAAGAAAAACACAAACGAGAATACTGTAGAGACTGCAGAATATCTTTATTTTAAAAGGCATTTGGAAGAATGCAGTTACTTATAACAGGGACCTGTTTTTTTTTTTTAATGAAAACTAGAATGATTTTAGGATCTGATCATTTCTTCTGTGTGCACATGGGTGCATTGTGCTTCATGAGGAGTAATATAAGTTATAACCAATTAACTGGATGTGATTCTATTATACTATTTTATTGACATGATTTATTTGCGGTGTTTTAAAGTGATGTTTATTGCTATTGGGATAAATAAGTGCAAGTATAAATTTAAAAAAGTAAATTAGTTAAATTTCACAGAAAATGGGATCCATAGAGAAGTTTGGGGAGACCCAGGTATGATTCTTTAGTAGAAGGGTAAACATGTGACTTGGATCCAGTCTTGCCCACATAAAGCCAGGAACACTTAGAAGAATCAAGAACTTTACTCACCTGGACACCTTCACTTAACTGCTCCAAAGTCCTGCAGGATCAGATGCAAAAATCTACCAGTACATTGATCAATACTAGATTGCTAAACCACTTGAAGTAACTGATGGTTAGGAATATATTTATTGTAATCATTATCATTGCTGTTATTTATCTTTATTTTATATAAAATTGTACATTGTTGATTTTTATTTTTATAATTAATTTAATTTTTTTTTCGTGGTGTAAATACTTTATTGATTTTGTTATAAAACAGAAAGCAGAAAACAGAAAGCAACAACAGAAAGCAAAAGACACCCGGCCTGGTTGAAAAGTGAGGTGAAGGAAGCTATTAGGGCTAAAAGAAACGCCTTCAGAAAATGGAAGAAGGAACCGTCTGAAAATAACAAGAAACAGCATAAGGAGTGTCAAAGCAAATGCAAGGCGCAGATTAAGAAGGCCAAGAGGGAGTATGAAAAAAAGATAGCATTAGAGGCAAAAAAACATAGTAAAAATTTTTTTCGGTATATTAAAAGCAGGAAGCCGGCAAAAGAATCGGTTGGGCCGCTGGATGACCGAGGGGTAAAAGGGGCGATCAAGGAAGACAAAGACGTAGCGGAGAGACTGAACGAATTCTTTGCTTCGGTCTTCACCGAGGAAGATTTGGGTGGGATACCGGTGTCGGAAATGGTATTTCAAGCGGACGAGTCGGAGAAACTTACTGACTTCACGGTAAACCTGGAGGACGTAATGGGGCAGTTCGGCAAACTGAAGAGTAGCAAATCTCCTGGACTGGATGGTATTCATCCTAGAGTACTGATAGAACTGAAAAACGAGCTTGCGGAGCTACTGCTAGTGATATGCAACTTATCCTTAAAATCGAGCGTGGTACCGGAAGATTGGAGGGTGGCCAATGTAACGCCCATTTTTAAAAAAGGCTCCAGGGGAGATCCGGGAAATTATAGACCGGTGAGTCTGACATCGGTGCCTGGGAAAATGGTAGAGGCTATTATTAAAAACAAAATTACAGAGCACATCCGAGAACATGGATTACTGAGACCAAGTCAGCATGGCTTTTGTGTGGGGAAATCTTGCCTGACCAATTTACTTCAATTCTTTGAAGGAGTGAACAAACATGTGGACAAAGGGGAGTCGGTTGATATTGTGTATCTGGATTTTCAAAAGGCGTTTGACAAGGTACCTCATGAAAGGCTACAGAGGAAATTGGAGGGTCATGGGATAGGAGGAAATGTCCTATTGTGGATTAAAAACTGGTTGAAGGATAGGAAACAGAGAGTGGGGTTAAATGGGCAGTATTCACAATGGAGAAGGGTAGTTAGTGGGGTTCCTCAGGGGTCCGTGCTAGGACCGCTGCTTTTTAATATATTTATAAATGATCTAGAGATGGGAGTAACTAGCGAGGTAATTAAATTTGCTGATGACACAAAGTTATTCAAAGTCGTTAAATCACGACAGGATTGTGAAAAATTACAAGAGGACCTTACGAGACTGGGAGACTGGGCGGCTAAATGGCAGATGATGTTTAATGTGAGCAAGTGCAAGGTGATGCATGTGGGAAAAAAGAACCCGAATTATAGCTACGTCATGCAAGGTTCCACGTTAGGAGTTACGGACCAAGAAAGGGATCTGGGTGTCGTCGTCGATAACACACTGAAACCTTCTGCTCAGTGTGCTGCTGCGGCTAAGAAAGCGAATAGAATGTTGGGTATTATTAGGAAAGGTATGGAAAACAGGTGTGAGGATGTTATAATGCCGTTGTATCGCTCCATGGTGCGACCGCACCTTGAGTATTGTGTTCAATTCTGGTCGCCGCATCTCAAGAAAGATATAGTAGAATTGGAAAAGGTGCAGCGAAGGGCGACTAAAATGATAGCGGGGATGGGACGACTTCCCTATGAAGAAAGACTAAGGAGGCTAGGGCTATACAGCTTGGAGAAGAGACGGCTGAGGGGAGACATGATAGAGGTATATAAAATAATGAGTGGAGTGGAACAGGTGGATGTGAAGCGTCTGTTCATGCTTTCCAAAAATACTAGGACTAGGGGGCATGCGATGAAACTACAGTGTAGTAAATTTAAAACAAATCGGAGAAAATTTTTCTTCACCCAACGTGTAATTAAACTCTGGAATTCGTTGCCGGAGAAAGTGGTGAAGGCGGTTAGCTTAGCAGAGTTTAAAAAGGGGTTGGACGGTTTCCTAAAGGACAAGTCCATAAACCGCTACTAAACGGACTTGGAAAAATCCAAAATTCCAGGAATAACATGTATAGAATGTTTGTACATTTGGGAAGCTTGCCAGGTGCCCTTGGCCTGGATTGGCCGCTGTCGTGGACAGGATGCTGGGCTCGATGGACCCTTGGTCTTTTCCCAGTATGGCATTACTTATGTACTTATGTACTTATGTAACTGCACAAACACACAGTACAGCAAAATACAGCAATCACACCTGTGTACGCTCAGACTGTACCTGTGAAACAGCATTGTAAATATTTTTCTCTATACATAAAACTCCGCCTAGCTAATCATTTAACTTTTAACACAAAATTAAACATACAGTTTTGACTAGTTACATACGACTGACTGGATTTAATGTACAGTTAACACAAAAAGAAACGCACAACTTGGACTAGTTACATATGACTCACTGGATTTAATGTACAGTTAACATAAAGAAGAAGGCATTTCTTCCATTTTTTTCACGTAGATGTACTGATTCATTTTCTATTGTTAATATTTATTTAGATTTATTAGGAGGAATGTGGATACAAACATTTTATTTCAGTTAGGGACTGATGAGAAATTGTTCTCAGCTCAAAACATGCCAAGAAGAATCTGCAGGTAGTGGGCAGCAGTGTTACCCTAAGATGAAGAACTTTTTGGGTGGTCCATCTTATTAGGAAGAGAGTCTGCTGAGAAAATGTTTTTCTACTCTTATCCACTATGGATGGCAGCAATATCATACCTATTTCCTAGAAGAAAGGCCTGACACCAGATATTCCAAAATGGATTTCTCGTGTGGCCTCTAGGCGAGGAAGGCTTAATGAATCTGAGGGGATGTTCACGAGACACTCTGCACTCTGTTACAGTGTGTGCCATTGCCACAGAGGGGGTAATTGTGCAAATGCACTTTCACGCTTATATGACAGGGTCTGTGTGAAATGCCTCTTATAACTTCACCCACATCAAAGTGCATGTGATGACAAGAACCCAGGTGTAGGCATGTTCAAGGACGGGTTTTGGATGGAGTCCCACTTTCCATGCTTCACTGCATATGTTACCTGTGAACGCCGACACCTGCTTCCGAGCTGGTTTACATTTCCACTGTTCCATATTACTTCAATTTCTGCAGGATTTGTTCTAGCATGTTATAAAGACACTGATGTGCCTACAAGTACATGTTAGAAAATTGTTCGCAGAGTAACTATAGGTCTGCGTGTGCCTAGATTTTCTACAGAAATGATTATCCTGCATATAAATTTGAAAATTCAATCTACATGCCGTATTTTCTCCTGGGAACAGTAAACGTGCATTCTAAGGCAAGTCAAGTTTCAGACCAATTCGCATACATGTACGTTGCTATATCTGCAAAAGTAAATTCGAAGGTTGTCCTCCTATGAAAGGAAGCCTGCTGTGTACACGCGCTGTTCACAGTGCCTGCCACGTTGAATCAGTCCAGTAACAGTGCACCTATATTTGGGTGTCAAGAACATACTTATTTAATAATGTTTAATGATTAAACCATGATTTGATATACTGCCTCCTGCAGGGCTGGTGATAGGTTTCTGGTGCTCCCCTGCAACCCATAAATCAGCATCCCCTCCCCCCCCCCCCCCCCCACACAGTGCAGCATCTCCATCCCTCTCATCCCTCCCTTCTTCCCAATCAAACTGAGAAGGGCAGAGCACACCCGTGAGGATAGGGTGGCCAAATAGGCAGACCAGGTGAGCAAGAATTTCCAAAGCACCCGATCTGGTGTCCACGGATAAACATTACACGTTAAGCAATTCGTACATCTGATTCCGCCATAACATCAAAGTGGGTGAATCCACTGCAACAAAATACATCTCTTCGCTACTAGCACTGCGGAGATTGGGTGGCGATGCCGGTAATTGGGAAACAAAATGGGAGCTGGGCAGACTTCTACGGTCTATGCCCTGATCGTGACTGAATAGATAGGGATGGGCTGGAGTGTAAATTTTAAGGGGCTTCGACGTTAGCTCCAGAACTTAGTACAAGAACAGTGCTGGGTAGACTTCTACGGTCTGTGCTCTGAGAAAGGCAAGGAGAAATCAAACTCGGGCATACATATAAAGTATCACATACCATGTAAATGAGTTTATCTTGTTGGGCAGACTGGATGGACCATACAGGTCTTTATCTGCCGTCATTTACTACGTTACTATGCCTTGCGGAGAAACAGTGCAGAAACCTGAGTGACCTGTACCACTGCTGACAAATCATCTGTAAGCACATCTGGGGAGTGGTACCCCAATTTCTATTATAAAGCATGCACAAGTGTTCCCAGAGATCAGTCCAAAACAGATGAATTCCCGGGCAGTCCCGAATACAGTGTCAATAGGAAGCATTAGCTGCATAACTCAGTTTTTGAGCTCTAGAAGGTTGTATATACATTTTGATAAGACATTTACACCTGTGTTTTATTTAAATAAGCAACTTTTGGGGGCATCTTGCCGATGCTTATTTTGATGCTGTGCTGTTAACTTGCCAGGCACAATGCAGAATCTGCTTTGCACCCACATGCACACTGTGCTACTCAAGAACAGAGAGCAGGAGCAAATTTAGGATATGATACAGAAGCAGATGAGAAAGATGGAGGGACAGGCTAAGAGATATGAAGAACGTAGGAGCTGGAGAGACGATGGGAAGGGCAACGGTAGGACTGAGATGGAGAGACATAGTATGGAGAGATGAGAGGGGGGTGGGACTGAGGGATGCCAAGAGGTCTGAGAAGGAGGAGGGAAGAGAGGAATGGGAGCGGATTGTGATGAAGAGGGAAGGAGCAAGTGATGGAGGGAGAGGGCTGAGGAATGAAAGGAGGAATGCAAAGTAGAGGGGTGGAGGGATGGGAAGGGGAGCGATATATGGACAGTGGAAGGGATTTAAAGGGAGGGATGGTCTGAGGATAGATAGGATTGGGAATTATTATTATTATTATTTATTGCACTTGTACCCCACATTTTCCCACCTTTTTGCAGGCTTAATGTGGCTTACAGAGTACTGTTATGATAAAGTCGTTACATGATTTAAATACAGTCGATCATAAGCTGAGGTATAAGAGGATTTAGATGGAAAGGTGTTAGGTAAGGTCGTGTGAGAGGTGTTTTTTGGTGTACTTGGGTGGTTTAAGGAATGATTTGTTTCATTGAGGATGACTCTTGTAGGCTTTGGTGAAGAGATGTGTTTTCAAAGCTTTGTGGAAGCTAGTTAGATTGTTCATGGTTTTCAGGGCCATGGGTAAAGCGTTCCAAAACTGTGTGCTTTTGTACGCAAAGGTAGTAGCATAGGCCTGTTTGTATTTCATTCCTTTACAGCTGGGGAAGTTCAGATTGAGGAATTTGCGGGCCGATCTTTGCGGGAATGATTAGACTGGTGGGCAGAGGGGACGGAGGGAGGAAGAGATAGATAGGAGGGGGGGCTGAATGATGGGTCTGATGGAGGAAGGGTTTGGACAGAGGATGGATGGAAGGGTGATAAGATTGAATGGGAGGAAGGGACCATTTGACAGATAGGGGTAGGGCTGAGGTATGGAGAAAAAGATAGTTAAGGGTAGATTAGAGGATTGGATTGGATTGAAGGGGTGGGAGGGATGGTTTGATGGATTTGGGAAGGACTGAGGGATGAGGAGATGGAGGGGGGAGTGACTGGATAGAGGGGGAGGAGATTAGATGATGAATGGAGGAGGGCTAAATGAAGTAGAGATAGAAGGTGAATGGATGGAAGGGGAGTGAGGGATATGAGAACATAAGGACATGTATTGCAATACTGGGACAGACTGAAGGTCCATCAAACCCAGCATCCTGTTTCCAACAGTGGCCAATCCAAGTTACAAGTACCTGGCAAGATCCCAAAACATAGGGTTACCATATGTCTGGATTTACCCAGACATGTCCTCTTTTTGAGGACATGTCCGGGCAACCGGGCGAGTTTTGCCAATATGCCCGTTTGTTCGGATTTCTGGACAAACGGGCAGGCTGGTGGGCGGGCCGTATAGGATGGCCCGCCCGCCTGCCCGTTTGTCCAGAAATCCGGACAAACGGGCAGATTGCTAGCCTCCCCTCCCCTTACTTACTACTGCCCTGGTGGTCTAGTGACCTCTTCCGCCTCCGGGGCAGGAAAGAGGCTGCCCGGAGCGCTGCCCTGCATGGATCCTTCCTGTTCGTGATCTCAGCGCCGATTCAAAATGGCCGCCAAGAGTTGAAGTGACCTCGCGAGACTTCAACTCTCGGCAGCCATTTTGAATCAGCGCTGAGATCACGAACAGGAAGGATGCATGCAGGGCAGCGCTCCGGGCAGGAAAGAGGGGGCTCTTTCCTGCCCTGAAGAGGTCACTAGACCACCAGGGCAGTAGTAAGGTAAGGGGAGAGGGGTGTCGGGGAGGGGGAGTGACAGGGTGTGTGACAAGGGGGAGGGGAAAATGTGACAGGGGGCGGACCGAGGGCATGACAGGGGATGGGGTGAGATGTGAAAGGGGACGGGGCATGTGTCCTCCTTTTGGGGGGACAAAATATGGTAACCCTACCAAAACAGTACATTTTATGCTGCTTATCCTAGAAATAAGCAGTGCATTTTCTCCAAGTCCATCTTAATAATGGCTTAGGGACTTCTTTTTTAGGAAGTGACCCAAAGCTTTTTTTAAACCCAGCTAAGCTAACTGCTTTTACTACATTCTCTGGCAACCAGAATTTAAATATACCTTGAGTGAAGAAATATTATCTCCGATTTGTTTAAAAGGTGGATGGGGAGGGAAGTGATTGGCTGTGGGCGGATGAGATTGCAGTAGCTGGATGAAAGAGGAGGGAGGGTGGATAGAGAGATCAGTAAGCAATGGATTTGGGAATGTCTAAGAGGGTGGAAGGAGGATGAACTGGATGGAAGGGGCGGGAAGGATGATTTGATGAATTTGGGAAGGGCTGACGGATGGGGGAGGAAAATGATTAGAGGCTAGATGGGAGAACAGTGTTGATTGTATGCAGAGCTGACAGATGGGGCAAGGTGGGGGAAGGTCCCAGAGCCAGATCACTTACTTTTTTTCAGCTCTTTCTCGGCTGCCTGCAACGTGGCTGCGGAGCCCCGCCTTGTTTCTGACCAATAACATTAGCAGAGACACAGCCCCCCCCCCCCCCCGACCCCTCACTCGGGACTGGTCACTAGACGGAGAAGGGGGAGTTGGTGCCATTATCCTACCCGGCCTCCCTTGAGTTAAAGGTCAACATGCCGCGGTCGGGGGGTTGGGTGAGGGTCCGTTCCTCAGTTTCCGGACTCCTGCAGAGGAGAATGTTCCTGCACGCCGTGCTGTGTTTACTGCTGCTCGGGTCCGGAACCGGCTCCGCGAAACCCACTTTCCGTACAGAGAGAGTCCGACCCGAGCCCCAACTGAGCCCCAAACTTCACGACGACACTGGAAGTTTCCAATACGACCACGAAGCCTTTCTGGGGAAGGAGGAGGCCAAGCGCTTCGATCAACTGACACAGGAGGAGAGTCGAGACAAGCTGGGGTAAGATTTCTGTCTCTGTCCCTAAGAACTGAGCTTATTTTCACTTTCTATCTGCTTTCCCTCTAGCTGCAAGATGATCTATGTTTACTGCTTCCTGCTCCTTGCTGGAAGTTCTTGCCAGACTTTTCCAGGCAGGAGGTTTATCTGGGCTTCTCCAGGGCTGCAAATCACCCAGTCCCTGATTCAGACTGAAAAATCAGACCTTCGCTGGGATTGGTTTGTCAGTAATCCAGAAGTGACCTAAAATCTCCGCCCTGGACCTAGGAAAGTTGGTAGCTTTGAGCTGACTGTTCTCGCCTCATGTGTCTCCTCACACAATGCACTAGATTGTGGAAAGGGGACACCTACAGCCATGCCCCCCCCCCTCCCCCGCTCCCTTAGCATTACTCATTTCCCCAGCAGGCCATGCACACTGGAGGTGGCTGCATGTGTCAGAATATCCTGCCAGATGGCTGCTCAATGACTCCCGGAAGTACCGATTGAACCTGAATTGGCTGTAAAGTGAAGCTGCTGCACAATGCCTTGGGTGTATTGTATAGAATACTCACACTTATGCCCATTCGAGGCGTCAGCAATTTGCCGTTATGCGCAAAAGGGCCAAGCGCTATTCTATAAGGCAGTGGTTCCCAAACCTGGTCCTGGAGGCACCCCAGCCAGTCAGGTTTTCAGGATATCCACAATAAATATTCATTAGAGATATTTGCATGCACTACCTCCATTGCATGCAAATCTTTCTCCTGCATATTCATTGTGGATATCCTGAAAACCTGACTGGCTGGGGTGCCTCCCTGACCAAGTTTAGGAACCACTGAGCTATGTGCCAAAGTTGCTTAACTCATAACTGTACAAGTGGGCGGAGCATGGGCGTGTCATGCACAACTCAGAGAATGCTGCACCAACTTGTGCCAGACACGGACCTGTTATAAGTGGGCGCATCTAATTTTTGGGCTTTGCGCTAGTATTTTACAGTGGCTTAGGCGCTCTCTGAAGCCATGATAGAGCTGCCCCTATAGCATTGGGCTGAAAATCCATCTTACCACCCTGATAACCATCTGTACAGGGAGATAACTATGTAGCCGAAACGTTTTGCTACTGTGCAGATAAGTTAGACATCTAGATTATGCCTGCCATCCGAAAGCAGGCGGAAATCGGATCATGAGACTGCCAGTATTTACAGTAATGCAGTGGCCGCTGCAGCTAAGAAATGACTCTAGGTTCCGTATTTTTATCCTGGGTGCCACGCTGAGGCAGCAACACGCCAGACTCGGTGTTACTCTGTTCCTTTGAAGGTGTATCCCTGCCAAATGAACTCTGTTATTCATTCTCTTTCCTTCTATGGATTGCTCTTTACTAAATATTTCAGTGACCTTCTAATTGCTTCCCAACATACTGGGAAGACAGTGGAATAGGACTGGAACATTGTGTTAATTGTTTTCTTGGCTTCTGGGGTGCATTATTCTTGCTGTCTGTTTGAAAGCCGCCTGACATGTTGCCTTCTTTCTCATCCTGGCAGAAAAGCAGATACTTCATTTCTGCTGGAAGAACAGAATCTCTTATGTGTATAGATTATGATTCATGTTTCTGGTGTTGCAGGAAAATTGTGGACAGAATAGATGATGACAAAGATGGAGTTGTCACCATGGAAGAATTAAAAACCTGGATCAAGCGAGTTCAGAAACGATACATCTACGAAAACGTGGCTAATGTCTGGAAAGAGTATGACCTAAATGAAGATAATAAAATTTCCTGGGAAGAATATAAAGAATCAACATATGGATATTATCTGGGTAAGTCGACACTTTGCACCTCGGCAGTGTTTAGGCCTAAAGATGGCGACTGATGTTTGTACAGTGACAGCAAAGTAACTTCCCAAGTAGCCTAGTGGTTAGTACAGTGGACTTTGATCCTGGGGAACTGAGTTCGATTCCCACTGCAGCTCCTTGTGACTCTGGGCAAGTCACTTAACCCTCCATTGCCCCGGTACAAAATAAGTACCTGAATATACTATGTAAACCGCTTTGAATGTAGTTGCAAAAACCACAGAAAGGTGGTATATCAAGTCCCATTTCCCTTCCCTTCCTTTCCCAAAAATATTTTCCATACAAGAAGCTGGAGGAGGGGAGGTGCAGACAGCTGCTGTCCCCCCCCCTTAAAAAAAAAAAGATATTAGAGCCATCTATGTTATCCTTGTGCTTCTCCAGAAGTTTTTTCTCTCCCATAGGGTAATTTGCCTCTTACAGTACTGTTTCGGAATTGTTTCTTGCCCTGTATTAAAGACACCAGGCTGTGCACACTGTACCTACGGGTGCACTAGGGCCAGGCTGTGCACACTGTACCTATGGGTGTACTAGTGCCAGGCTGTGTACACTGTACCTAAAGGTGCACTAGGGCAGGCTTTGCACACTGTATCTAAGAGTGCACTGGTTCCAGGCTGTGCACACCGTACCTAAAGGTGCACTAGGGCCAGGCTGTGCACTGTATCTAAAGGTGCACTAGGGCAGGCTTTGCACACTGTATCTAAGAGTGCACTGGTTCCAGGCTGTGCACACCGTACCTAAAGGTGCACTGGTTCCAGGCTGTGCACACCGTACCTAAAGGTGCACTAGTGCCAGGCTGTGCACACTGTACCTAAAGGTGCACTAGGGCCAGGCTGTGCAGTGTATCTAAAGGTGTACTAAGGCCAGGCTGTGCATACTGTATCTAAAGATAGGAGTGGAGGAGTGGCCTAGTGGTTAGGGTGGTGGACTCTGGTCCTGAGGAACTGAGTTCAATTCCCACTTCAGGCACAGGCAGCTCCTTGTGACTCTGGGCAAGTCACTTAACCCTCCATTGCCCCAGGTACAAATAAGTACCTGTATATAATATGTAAGCCGCATTGAGCCTGCCATGAGTGGGAAAGCAC
This sequence comes from Microcaecilia unicolor, assembly GCF_901765095.1. NCBI lineage: Eukaryota > Metazoa > Chordata > Amphibia > Gymnophiona > Siphonopidae > Microcaecilia > Microcaecilia unicolor. Next base: position 140,690,943 of record NC_044034.1, on the reverse strand, counting down.
GGGGTACAAATGTAACAAAAAAAAAAAGATGCACTTTGTACCTAAAGGTGCACTAGGGCCAGGCTGTGCACACTGTATGTAAAGGTGCACTACGGCCAGGCGGTGTACACTTTATCTAATAGTGCACTAGGGCCACTCATGGTTGTACTAATCTTTTTGCTGCAAATTGAGGGTGATTTTTTAGATGCAGCAGAAAGGCCAAACATTACAAAAGAATCATTTGTTTTAAAAAGTCATACAGTTTATATGTTGACGGAAAATGATCAGTTATCTTCTGTGAAGAAGGAACGGGAACCTTGGGACAGGTTTTCTTTTCCTTGTCTTGTGCTTAATGTGGTACATGAGTCCTGGTTCTCTGTCTCCTGGTTGGATGTCACCTGCAAGGTTTCACTTACCCAAGTGCTGCTCCGATTTCAGATCCTCCCCCAAAGTTGTGACTAGCACCTTTGTCCTCTGTATTTCCAGCTAACCCTGCAGAATTCCAAGATGCCACTGATAAATTCAGTCTTAAGAAAATGCTGCCCCGTGATGAAAGGAGATTTAAAAACGCTGACCTGGATGGAGATCATGCTGCGAACAGAGATGAGTTCACATCTTTTCTTCACCCTGAAGAATTTCAGCACATGAAGGAAATTGTTGTGTTGGTAAGAAATCAAAAGCTGCCTAATTGTTCTACCTCCTGACCCCTAAAAGTAGAAACTATGAAGTGTAATATTCTTATTTAATTGTACAATGAACAGTACTGAAGGTTTCTATGGATCTGTTTTGCAGTGTATACTGGATGGATGCTGGTTATTGCTGCCTGTAGAGTTTATAAATGATGAAAGAATTTTTCAGTGGCTCATTGTCCCAGGAAGATGTACTGTATGGTGGGAACTTTAAGAACCTCCTGTATTGAAAACTTTATACAAACATCCTGTATAATAATTTGCAGCTCTGCACATCCGTCTAGATGCCTGGGTTCGTACACAGTTCCCATTGGTCCGCCTTGGGGATGACGTCACAGGGCGGACCAGTGGGAAGTGAGAGGGAAGAGAACCCAGCAGCAGCCACCGGAAGCTCCAGTCCGACGCCCCCCCTCTCCTCCGATTTTCTCCGCCCAAAAACGTTTTACCTCCTGCTCTGCGGTCCGCCGGCCACAGTGAAGCCCTGCACGCACGGACGCCGCTTCACACTGCCTTTGCTTTCACTTCTGTTTCAGCTGTTCCTGTGATCCTGCCCTTCCGCAAACAGGAAATGAGGGCGGGACCACAGGAACAGTTGAAACAGAAGCGAAAGCAAGGGCTATCTAAAGCGGTGTCCGTGCGTGCAGGAGGTAAAAACTTTTAAACAGCTGGCTCTTACGAAGGGGAGGGGCAGAGAGGGGGGGGTTCGGGTCCTGAAAGGGGAGGGGAGTCCTGGAACTGGAAGAGGAGGGACGGGTCCTGGAACTGGAAGGGGAGGGGGGTCCTGGAACTCGAATAGGAGGGGTGGGAGGGGGATCCTGGAACTCGAACAGCGGGGGGGGGGGGGGGGATCGGGGGAGGGGGATGGGAAGAAGGGGGAGGGGGTCCTGGAACTCGGAGAGGGAGGGATGTGGAGGAGGGAGGGAGGTTGAGTGGGGGAGGGGTACCTGGAGCTCTGAGGACGGAGGGAGAGAGGGAGGGGGCCATGGAACCTTGCTAGCGCCATTTCCTTCTGTTGGAAACGGGCCTCTTTTACTAGTTTCCTAATAATCCAGTCATCATAGTGTGTGAAATTCTTTGCATAAGATGCCACATATGCTAGAAATCTTTTAAAGCATAAAAGTACACATTTCTCCAGCATTTAGTATTGATACAAACCTCTGTATCCATTTCCAAATAGCAGATAAAATTCAATGTGGACAAGTGCAAAATGAAGCAGATAGGGAAGAATGACCCAAATTACAGGTACAGGACAGTGGGAACCACATTACGAGTCACCACCCAGGAAGAGGATCTGGGTGTTGTCTGAGTCACACCAGAGTCTAAAAAGAGGAATTATTAGGAAAGGGGTGAAGAACAAAACTGAGAATATTATAATGCTTTTCTATCACTCCACGGTGCGACTGCAACTCAAATACTGTGTGCAGTTCTGCTCACCGCATCTCAAAAAAGATATGGTAACATTAGAAAAGGTACAGAGAAGGGAGAAGAGAGGGCTGAGGGGGGATATGAGAAAATCCTGAATGAAGTAGAATTGGTAAACGTGGATCAGTTTTATTCCTTCAAAAGTTACATAGAACACATTGAAAACAAATAGGAGAAAATGTTTTTTTTTTTCATATTATGTGCAATTTAGCTCTAGAATTAATTTCTGGAGGATGTGGCAAAAGCAGTTGGTATAGCTGTATATAAGAAAGATTTGGACAAGTTTGTGGAGGAAAACAAATCCAAAGGAACAGTACATTATAGGGGTGAAGTGCTTCAGTGTATGAAAGAAGAGCAGGACTTGGGGGTGATTGGATTTGATGATCTTACTCTCCAAAAATACTAGGACTAGGGGGCATGCAATGAAGCTACAAAGTAGTAAATTTAAAACGAATCACAGAAAATGGTTCTTCACTCAACGTGTAATTAAACTCTGGCATTTGTTACCAGAGAATGCGGTAAAGGTGGTTAGCTTAGCAGGGTTTAAAAAAGGTTTGGATGACTTCCTAAAGGAAAATTCCATAGACCATTATTATAATGGGGAAAATCCACTGCTTCTTTCTGGGATAAGCAGATAAAATGTTTTGTACTTTTTTGGGATCTTGCCAGGTATTTGTGACCGGGATTGGCCACTGTTGGAAACAAGATGCTGAGCTTAATGGACCCTTGGTCTGTCCCAATATGGCAATACTTATGTACTTATCTCTGTGGGAGAAATCCAAGTATATCTGTTCCTATGATTTAGCTGTGCATTAAATGTTAGTCCAGATCTTTTAATTGAAAAACATAATACAATTAAACACAAGAACAACAAGGAACAGAGTCACAAGTTGCACAATCCAGGACTGTTACAGTAGCCTCCATGTCACAGCGTACCAGAACCACCATCCAAAGTAGGTTAGCAGCCAGAACGGCTATAACAGAAACAGAGGAAAACCGTAAAGAAAGAAAAGAAGGAGGGGCAGGAAGGAGAACTATTCCATGTCACAAAAAAAGGTATCCAGGGAAGACCTAACTCAGCATTAATAATTGTTACATGTGGAAGGGCATTTCGATATGACATCCAAGTCCGACTTTGGACGTTTTGTAAATAGTGTCCAAAACTTAATAGGAAAGAATGTCATTTTCAAAAAAGAAAAAGTCTATCTTTTTTTTCGAAAATAGTGTTTATGATTTGGGCGTTTTGTTTTTGGTCTATTTTCGACCCCCCCCCCCCCCCCCCCCCCCACCCCAGTCCAAGTGCAAAACGCACAAACTCAAGCCATTGGGAAGTAGGAGGAGCCAGCATGTTTAGTAGACTGGTCCCCCTGACAGCCCAGGAAAGCAATAGGGCACCCTAGAGGGCACTGCAGTGGACTTCATAAAATGCTCCCAGGTACACATCTCACCATTGTTCCCTTATCTTGTCTGCTGAGCCCCCCAAAACCCACTACCTCCAACTGAGCACCACTAACATAGCCCTTACGGGTGAAGGGGCTAAGTGGGTTTCTGGTGAGTTTTGGAGGGCCCACAGGGTCCTCCATAAGTGTAACGGGTAGGGAGAGGTATGGGTCTCAGTCTACCTGTCTACAGTGCACTAAATCCACCGCTAGACTACTCCACAGACCTTCATGCTGTTCTAATGGGCCTGAGTATAACATCTGAGGTTGGCTAGTAATGTTTGAAGTCACATTTGGGGGTGGGAGGGGGTTAGTGACCACTGGGGGGAGTAAGGAGAGGTCATCCCTCATTCCCTCCAGTGGTTATCTGGTCATTTAGGGCATCTTTTTGTGCCTTTTTCATTATAAAAATAGGTCTAGCTCAAACCTCTTAGTTTTAGTCCTGGACAGTTTTGTTTTGTTCCATTATGGCTGAAAAATGTTCAAGTCTTAGGAACGCCCAGATCTCGCCCTTAACATGCCCCTGACATGCCCCCCTTGTGATTTGAATGCAGTTCTGATGGACTTCATAGAAACACTTCTACAAATTGGTTTTGAAAATACCAATTTGGACGTTTTTGTGAGAAAAATGTCCAAATGCATATTTATGCCACTTTTTGGATGTTTTTTTTTCTTTTGAAAATGAGCTCCATAGTAAAATAGTAGATGACAGCAGATAAAGACCTGTATGGTCCATCCAGTCTGCCCAACAAGATAAATTCATTACATATGGTAAAAAGTGATTTATCCTTGCCATTTTAGGCCATAGGCCTTAGTAGTCTGCCTGGCACTACTGGCCTTGTTCTAAAATTTCTGAATTTGTTGTCAGAGCCCCTGAAAAGCTCCACTCTGGCCCATCCAAATCTATTCAGCCTCGATCAGGGCACAGACTGTAGAAGTCTGCCAACACTGGTTTTCCTACCTAATCTCCACTAATCTCCTTTGCATCCAATCCTTCTAAACATGATTCTTTTGTGTTTGTCCCATGTATTTTTGAATTCCCTTACTATTTTCATCTCTGCCAATTGCAGAAACCAGTGCCAATTTCTGTAATTGGCATTGGTTTCAGGGGGAAGGGCAGAGAGAGTACATGCCCGGACCTGTCTGATTTCCTAACACCAGGCCCGCTCTTCAGACACACTTCTAAGGCCACTGATGTAGCCCTCTCAGATTTTGCCCTGGGCTCCTGCATTTCTACCACCAGCCCTGCCAAGGAATGCCCTTGTCCAGGATGAATGTTGCTTTCGTATGGGTCATTTGTGGAGTCAGTGCAGCACTAGTTAAGGAAGAAGCGTCTTCAAACTAGTCTGATGCCTGTCTCCTATCAGCAGCCCTAGGATTTGGGGATCTTTTCTCTGTAGAAACTTTCTTTCTGATTATGCTGGTGAATCTTGGACATGTTTATATCAATGAAGTGAAATTCTGAAAATAATTTATTTTCTAGGAAACCTTGGAGGATATTGATAAGAATGAAGATGGATTTGTGGATCAAGATGAATATATTGGTCAGTGGTATTTATTTTATTTCATCATAAAAAAGCAACACAAACAGGTCTGGGAGGTTTATTGTGGGGCCAGACATTTCCACACTCATTTTTATTTTATACTTGATTATCTGCTTTTCTACCAAAGGCCCACAAGACAATATAATAAAATAATAAATGTAAAATACATATGAACTAATGCAACAAGCATCAATTAACAAAATCTAAAATGTACTGTGACACATTGAACTGATGGCTTTTTTTGTATCGTTAATGTTTGTTTATTGTGAGACTTTGCTATATTGCTTGTCATATTAAAATATCAATGATAAGCATACATCTTAGAAACACCATTTAAAAGCAAAAGTGAAGACCAAATATTAAAAACTACATTAAGTTAAAAATAAAATTCAACCAAAAAACTTGGCTACAATAGACCATAAACTCATCCTAAAACCTGATCAAATAAGTTTTGATTGACTTCCTGAAACCCAGCCAAATGTCCACGTGGCTGATTGTCTGGAGCAGAGCACGAGAGAACGCATGTTGCATAGTTGATGTTTAAAAATGCCATCTTCGAAGCCCAGAGCAAATGTTGGTTAAAAAGCAAGGTGAAAGAGGCTATTAGAGCCAAAAGAACATCTTTTAAAAAATGAAAAAAGGATCCGAATGAAGAAAACGGGAAGCCGTATAAGCACTGGCAAGTTAGATATAAAGTACTGATAAGGAAGGCTAAAATAAAATTTGAAGACACTTGATGTATAGGCAAAAACTCATAAGTAAAATCTTTCAGGTACATTAGAAGCAGAAAGCCAGTGAGGGAGTCAGTGGGACCGTATATCATCAAGGAGTAAAAGGGACTCTCTGAGAACAAGTCATAATAGAGAGACTAACTAAATACTTTTCTTTGGTCTTTTAATGAGGACATTGTAAGGGAGCAACATGTGCCAGAAATGGTATTTAAAAGTGACAAAATGGAGAAACGAAAAATAAATCATGGTAAAACTGGAAGCAGTAGCGAAGGCTGACACCCAAATTTGGGTGGGTCTGGGCCCATGGTGGGACAGAGACAGGAACCCTCCCTGGCTGTTTGCCCGGCATCTCTCTCCTCCCCTCCCCCTCCTCTGATTAAATCACCAGTTAGTACTGCTGAAAATAACCGGTTAGTTCTGAACTGAAAACCGGCTATTTTGGGGGTGGAGTTTGGCACTTGGCCGTTGAGTGCTGACATTCAGCACTTAACTGGCCAGGTAAACTGCGTAGATAAGACCCACAAATAGGGTTACCATACGTCCGGATTTCCCCGGACATGTCCTCTTTTTGAGGGCATGTCCGGGGCGTCCGGCGGATTTTGCCCCCGCCCACATTTGTCCGGATTTCTGGACAACGTGGGCGCGGGTGCGGGCAGGCGCGTGCGTGCGGTGGGTGTGTGGGCGGGCGATCGGCGTGTGGTCTCCCGTCCCCTCCCCTCCCCTTCCTTACCATGTTCCCTGGTGGTCTAGTGACGTCTTCGGGGCAGGAAAGAGCCCCCTCTTTCCTGCCCGGAGCGCTGCCTCCCCTGTCTATCATCCTTCTCGGTCTGGCTGGGGATTCAAAATGGCCGCCGAGAGTTGAACTCTCGCGAGGCCGCTTCAACTCTCGGTGGCCATTTTGAATCCCCAGCCATACCGAGGAGGATGCAGCAGGCAAGGGCAGGCAGCGCTCCGGGCAGGAAAGAGGGGGCTCTTTCCTGCCCCGAAGAGAAGACGCTACTAGACCACCAGGGCTAGACAGTAAGTGAGGGGGGGGTATGTGATGGGGGGGAGGGGACTATGTGACGGGGGGGGGGGGGAATAGGGGCGGAACCCGGACCTGAAGGGGGCGTGGCAGGGCGGGGCATGAGCGGGGCGGGGGCGGGGTAGGGGGGCGTGGACATGTGTCCTCTTTTTCAGAGGACACAAAATGGTAACCCTACCCACAAATATCAGACTGTCTTTTTGCGGTAACCCGTAGCTGGTTAAGTACTGAATATTGCACTTAGAGGGGCTCGGCAAACCAGGAAATTCAGTGCTAAAGCCCGGATATGGCCTGACATTGAATTCCAGGTTTAATGCCAGAGTCGGTCAGCAAAACACTGATCACTGCTGGCTGAATATCGGGCCTCTATATATTTAGGTGTTTAGTGTTTTTTTTAGTATACTGAAAATAGGTGTTTCATTAGTGTTTTCATATAGCAAACAGTACTTCTAATGCATTTTTATTTGGGGTTGTTAATTTATAACAGAGCAGAGGTAGAGGTGTGTGTGGATCTTGTGGCTTAGACAGTTTTAGGGGAGGGTGTATATGAGGGGTTTGGGTGCATTGCTCCCACCCCTCCCTTACTCTGATTCCTTTACTTACCCCATCCCCAGCGCTCCATACGTTCAGCGGTTGCTTCTCCTCAGCTACTTGAAATTGTTGTGCTGTTGACAGCAGCCAAATTCCCAAGATTTCTGTGGTGAACAGTTCCCCTTCGCTGACAGTGGGATTGGTACTGCCCTGTAAAATGCCTAATTCTTTGGCAGCCTCGACAGTGGTAGAAGTAAGGGCAGTGGACAAGAGTGTAGCACAGGCAGCAACCAGGAAAGAGCCATATATGTATATTTTTTTCATCTTGTCTCTCATGTGGCAATAAGAATTGGGTGGGGGTGGGTGTAATCTGACCTAATGAGAAATCATTTATCATTCATGTTGCATCTTCCCCCCTCTACTCACTAGCCTACTGATCTCAATTTGTAATTAAAAAGCAGCAGCCATGGTACTTTCGGCTGCTTTCTCCTTCCCCCCAGCCCGGGGATGGTGTGTGCATCACATGATTAAAAATCCTGAGTGCTGTAGAAATGGGTAAAAGGAAACCGTTTTCTACGCTTTCAAAAAGTACCAAAGACTAGGGAGCACTCAATGAAGTTATGTGGGGAATGGGTGGGGAGAAAATGTTAAATGTTTGAAGATAAGCTAATTGCCGGACATTTGTAACCTGGTGGTGAGATATTGATGGTTAAAATAAGTACATAAGTAATGCCACACTGGGAAAAGACCAAGGGACCATCGAGCCCAGCATCCTGTCCACGACAGCGGCCAATCCAGGCCAAGGGCACCTGGCAAGCTTCCCAAACGTACAAACATTCTATACATGTTATTCCCGGAATTGTGGATTTTTCCCAAGGTCCTTTAGTAGCGGTTTATGGACTTGCCCTTTAGGAAACCGTCTAACCCCCTTTTAAACTCTGCCAAGGAGGATAACCAGTGGGACACTGTCATACCGGGGTACAAATATATCGTAGTGATAGGGTGAATCGGATTGGTGGAGGGGTAGCATTGTATATTAACGAGAGCCTTGAATCAATAGATTGAAAATTCTGCAGGAAACAAAACACTCCTTGGAATCACTGTGGATTGAAATTCCATGTGCAAAGGGGAAAAGGATAGTGATAGGAGTGTACTACCGTCCGCCTGGCCAGGACGAACAGACGGATGCGGAAATGTTAAAGGAAATCAGGGACGCAAACAAACTGGGCAAACACAATAATAATGGGGGATTTCATTACCCGCATATAGACTGGGTTAATGTAACATCTGTACACGCAAGGGACATAAGATTTCTTGATGAAATCAAGGACAGCTTCATGGAACAGCTAGTTCAGGAGCCGACAAGAGAATGAAAAATACTAGACTTAGTCCTTAGTGGTGCTCATGATCTAGTGCAGGGGGTAACGATACGAGGGCCGCTTGATAACAGTGATCATAATATGATCGGTTTTGATATTGGCATTGAAGGAAGTGAACTAGGAAATCAAGTACGCTAGCGTTTAACTATAGAAAAGGTGATTACGACAAAATGAGAAAAATGGTGAAAAAAAGACTGAAAGGAGCAGCTCGCAGAGTAAAAAACTTGCATCAGGCGTGATGCTGTTTAAAAACACCATCCTGGAGTTCAGGACAAATATATTCACGTATTAGAAAAAAGGGAAAAAAAGACTAAACGTCAGCCGGCGTGGCTAAACAGTAAGATAAAGGAAATCATTAGAGCCAAAAAACAATCCTTCAGAAAGTGGAGAAGAGAACCACTGAAAGTAACAGGATAGATCATAAGGAATGCCAAGCCAAATGCAAAGCGGAGATAAGGAGGCAAAAAAGGACTTTGAGAAAGAAATTAGCGTTGGAAGCAAAAATACATAGTAAAAATTTTTTTAGATACATTAAAAGCAGGAAACCGCCAAAGAGTCGGTTGGGCCGCTGGACGGAAAATGGTGTTAAAGGGGCGATCAAGGAGGACAAAGCCGTAGCGAGAAATTAAATGAATTCTTGCTTCGGTCTTCACCGAGGAGGATTGGGGGGGGCACACCGGTGCCGGAAAGAATATTTGAAGCGGGGGGTCGGAGAACTAAACAAATTCTCTGTAACCTTGGAGGATGTAATGGGTCTAGTTCAGCAAGCTGAAGAGTAGTAAATCACCGGGACCTGATGGTATTCATCCCAGAGTATTAATAGAACTAAAAAATGAACTTGCGGAGCTACTGTTAGAAATATGCAATCTGTCCCTAAAATCGAGTGTACGTACCGGAAGACTGGAGGGTAGCCAATGTTACTCCGATTTTTAAGAAGGGTTTCCAGAGGAGATTCGGGAAATTATAGACCGGTGAGTCTGACGTCGGTGCCGGCAAGATGGTGGAGGCTATTATTAAGAATAAATTGCAGAGCATATACAAAAACATGGACTGATGAGACAAAGTCAGCACGGATTTAGTGAAGGAAGTCTTGCCTCACCAATCTAATGCATTTTTTTGAGGGGGTAAGCAAACATGTGGACAATGGGGAGCCGGTTGATATTGTTAAGCTGGATTTTTCAGAAGGCGTTTGACAAAGTGCCGCACGAAAGACTCCTGAAGAAATTGCAGAGTCATGGAATCGGAGGTAGGGATTTATTATGGATTAAGACTGGTTGAAAGTAGGAAGCAGAGAGTAGGATTTCGTGGCCAGTATTCTCAGTGGAGGAGGGTAGTTAGTGGGTCCCGCAGGGGTCTGTGCTGGGTCCGTTGCTATTTTAATGTATTTATAAATGACCTAGAGATGGAATAACTAGTGAGGTAATTAAATTCGCCGATGACACAAATTATTCAGGGTCGTCAAGTCGCAGGAGGAATGTGAACGATTACAGGAGGACCTTGCGAGACTGGGAGAATGGGCGTGCAAGTGGCAGATGAAGTTCAATGTTGACAAGTGCAAAGTGATGCATGTGGGTAAGAGGAACCCCGAATTATAGCTACGTCTTGCAAGGTTCCGCGTTAGGAGTTACGGATCAAGAAAGGGATCTGGTGTCGTCGTCGATGATACGCTGAAACCTTCTGCTCAGTGTGCTGCTGCGGCTAGGAAAGCGAACTAGAATGTTGGGTGTTATTAGGAAGGGTATGGAGTCCAGGTGTGCGGATGTTATAATGCCGTTGTATCGCTCCATGGTGCGACCACACCTGGAGTATGTGTTCAGTACTGGTCTCCGTATCTCAAAAAGATATGTAGAATTGGAAAAGGTACAGCGAAGGGCGACGAAAATGATAGTGGGGATGGGACGACTTTCCTATGAAGAGAGGCTGAGAAGGCTAGGGCTTTTCAGCTTGGAGAAGAGACGGCTGAGGGGAGATATGATAGAAGTGTATAAAATATGAGTGGAATGGATCGGGTGGATGTGAAGCGACTGTTCACGCTATCCAAAATACTAGGACTAGAGGGCATGAGTTGAAGCTACAGTGTGGTAAATTTAAAACGAATCGGAGAAAATTTTTCTTCACCCACGTGTAATTAGACTCTGGAATTCGTTGCCGGAGAACGTGGTACGGGCGGTTAGCTTGACAGAGTTTAAAAAGGGGGTTAGATAGATCCTAAAGGACAAGTCCATAGACCGCTATTAAATGGACTTGGAAAAATTCCGCATTTTAGGTATAAACTTGTCTGGAATGTTTTTTACGTTTGGGGAGCGTGCCAGGTGCCCTTGGACTGGATTGGCCACTGTCGGTGACAGGATGCTGGCTAGATGGACCTTGGTCTTTCCCAGTATGGCACTATTCTGTACTTATGTAAGCTAACCGCCTTCAACCACGTTCTCCAGGCAACGAATTCCAGAGTTTAATTACGCGTTGGGTGAAGAAAAATTTTTCCGATTGTATATGAAATCTTATGGTTATGTTTTGTAAGTGGGAATCATCAATAAAGATTATTGAACTTAAAAACAAATGGGAGGAAATATTTTTTTCACTCAATGAATAATTAATCTCTAGAACTCTTTGCCGGAGGATGTTGTAACAGCGGGTTGTATGTGGGTTTAAAAAAAGGCTTGGACAAGTTCCTGGAAGGAAAGTTCATAGTCTGCTATCATTCATTGGTAGCATGGAATGTTGTTATTAATTGGTTTTTCTGCCAGGTACTTGTGACCTGAATTGGGCCATTATTGGAAATAGGATACTGGGCTAGATGGACCATTGGTCTGACCTAGTATGCCTGTCCTTATGTTCTTATGGATTTGTGTATTCAACAATTTTCTGTAAGGAGTTTGTTCCTGTATTGGTTTACTCTATCTATATGATATAAATTCCTTCAGGAGTTCCTCTCACAAAGACAACAGGCTGTTCAGTGATGTCACTTCCTTCCCCCCAACTCTGCATCCTGTTTCTCACCAGGAATGCTACTGAGGCCCTCTGATGTAACTTTTTCAGACATGATGCTTAGGAGTTTGGCAGCACATGTCTGAAGCAAGGTCCAAGAGGTCAGTGAGAAAGCCTGTAGTCTACTTCTTAATATAGAATTTTATTTCTCGCTAAGGGGTCTTTTACAAAGGTGTGCTAGCATTTTTAGTGTGCGCTTTCCATTCAGACACCCATAATATTCCTATGGGCATTTACACGGTTAGGGCACCCTCATTTTAAGTGCATGCTAGAAATGCTAGCGCATCTTTGTAAAAGGGGCCCTAAATGCACGGTTGAACTGCTGAGAGCAGTGCTTCATGGCAGTCTGTTTTCTGCTACAGATGTTATTTTAATCATGGGTGTGGCTCCCAAATGCACATTTTGGGACCATAAAATGATTAGTTCTAGATATTAAAAAAATAATTGTATATTTGAATGAATCATTTTTCTAGGACATTTATATTTACTTTTTATTTTGAAATTTATATTACCAGTTGCCATAAATTTTTTACAGAAAGAATAATCGTATACCTTCTCTGATTGTTAACATTTCATCTTTGGCCTTAATGCTTCCCATCTCAACTTGCTGTACTGTGCCGTGCACCGCTGCTTAAATATTATTCCTCCATCTGTGCCTCCCCCAGCAGCAGACTGCCGCTCCCTGCACTTCATATCTGCTAATTTGAAAGCATACCTAGAATAGATTCATAATTGAGTCCTATTGTGTGTGATGATGTGAAGCATTAAGAAATGGTTTTATAAGCGATGCAGGATCTTTAATCGCCTTTCGGCAAACACAATATGTGTCTTTGGTCCAACTTGTGTCACAGGAGGCGTTTATCAGTGTTCCTGCTGTCAGCTCCACAGAGGTGAAGTGTGTGTATGTGTGAAATGGCTCTGCTGCAGGCGGCAGGCTACCCACGCTGTACTTCCCTCATAATGACAGGTTCTTGTGCTCTTTGAGTGGCTTTAGTAATGTTGAGATGAAAAGTAATTTGATTTAGGGGTTGATCTTGAATGTTCTTTGCACAGCAGTAGGGGGAAAAAAATGATATTGCGGCATTGAAGGTATATATTGCTTAGGTTGTTTTTATGGGGGGGGGGGGGGGGGGGGGGGGGAGGGAGGGTCAAAGAAGAGCCCAGATAGCAGATGCACTCAAATCCTTTGGCTACCTTTAGATCACAGTCGGGAAGAACGCATGCACACTGACAGAGCTTTACTGATCATTAGTCTCAGGAGCTGAATGCTTTTCATGTATGACTAAAATAATAGAGATGTACAGTTTCCACAGTAATTAAGGTTCATTCCATGACATTACCTACGTATAATTACAAGGTGGTTGTCAGCATTTGTTACTGTGGGACTGGCATTTCTGCTTGTCCTATCCAGAGCAGAATAGAGGGTTCAACTGTTGAATACATTACATTGACAAGTATGATAAAATCAAATTGACAGAACATGCCAACTTATTAAAATAAACAATGCAATGGTTTGGATTAAATTAAATTCATGCTTGAAAAAATGAATTTGCTTACTGAGCCTTTGCCTTAACAGGTGGTAAAAAAAAAAAGTACTCCAATTAGAATACATATTGTTGTTTTGCACAATTTGCAGAACCATGTACACTTAATGTTGCAGGAAGATTGTTCTACAGATAGCAATATGGCAGGAGAAAACATGGCTGAACCCTGGTGCACTACCTCTAAGTAAAATTCACTCCGCAGCATGGTGCCTTGCTTTCTGCCTGACAACCTGAGCTTCCCACAGTTCAGGGGTTGCAGGGAGAATAGATTTTAAGTTTTCACACTGACTGCCTTGGTGTTAACATCGCTGGTCTATTATACCTTCTTTGTGTGAATAAAAATCTGCTGGAAAGTCATGTGCATAGAATTGAAACTTGACTCTATGTAGGTTATTTTAGCAACCCACCTAAAACATGGCCCCTGGGCTGCCTTCCCCCAATCTGGCTAAAAATACTCACATTATGGAACCCCATATGTGGCTTTAGCCAAATTGAGGGATGGATGTTTCCAGACAGCTGGTTTAGTCTAGTAGGTTGGGAACTAGGGTTTAAAGCTTTATGACCTTGGGCAGGTCATTTAACCCTCCATTGCCTCAAGTACAAATGCAAATTATAAGCCCTCTGGAGACAGGAAAATACCATCTGTACCTGAAAGTAACTTGCCTAGAGCTAAATACAAGAAAGTCCCTTTAAATACGCTTCTGTTGTGTTTACCTCATCTGAATCACCTTCACTGATTAGATACTTAAATCAGAATTTTTTGGAACCTATTCAGTAAAGGCTGATGTTCTTTTGTCACACTTTGACACTGCTAATGGATTTGATTTACTAAGGCAGATCCCTGGAAAAGACCTCGGCTAAATGAGGATCACTGACTGATTCTCAAACCTTTTCACCTCTGCAGCGGATATGTTTGCACATGAAGATGGGGGACCAGAACCTGAGTGGGTTGCAAATGAACGGGAGCAGTTTTCAGATTTCCGGGATCTAAACAAAGATGGAAAAATGGATAAAGATGAAATGCAACAGTGGCTTCTCCCACAAGGTTACGATCACGCACAAGTAGAAGCCAAGCACCTCATTTATGAGTCCGACATAAACAAGGTACCTACCAGTTTCAGTGCGGAGAAAGGTCTGAGCAAAAAATCCCTTTTCCCTTCCTGTTCCCTGCAGTGTAATAAGGTGTGCTGAGTTGTGGTTCTGTGCATAGTTTAACATACCCAGTGGAGTGCTAGGTGCTGGAGCACTTGTGTCAGAATGTATGCCCTTATTATATCACTGTTATTTGAATCTTATCTTAATGAAGGTATTAGCTAAGGCTCCTCAAAGCAGAGAACTGTAAACAAGACCCAGAGGCTTCCCACATAGGAGCAGATGCACAAAGCTTTCTGTGCTGGGACTGTTTGCTTAAGACTGGTTCTAGTCAGTCTAAAGTCAACGTTATTTAGCCAGTATTGCACAAAAGGGTTTTCATGGCTCTAATGTGTACCATTAGTAGCCACCAAGAAATTTATTACAGTGAGCTCAGTAGTATTCTAATGAGCATTCCAAGGGATGCACAGCTCCAGAGTGCCCAGCTTTAATGAGCAAATTTTACGGCTGCTCTGGAGTTGTGAGAGGAGGGAAGCACAGGCAAGCAGCTGCAAAGGCTTCTGCTTGTGCTCCCTACCTCTCACCTCCAATCTCTGCCCCCCCCCCTCAGCGATTGACCTCTTGAGCCCCCTAGGGGTGACCCACTGAATATTTTTGGACCCTGCGTCCTAGAGCCCCCGTACCCCCTCCTGACCAACCCTACAATGCAACAAGTGACCTGACCCTCCTTCCCCTCCCCTTTTAATAGCTAGAAAATATGGAGGGGGGGGTCAAAACCTCCCACCCTCCTGCCTTGTCGTGCCCTGCACAAAATGGCAGCACCCAGCTCCAGTCCATCTTGGGATTTACTGGGCAGGGCTAAGCACGATATAAGGAATTTTCTTTCTTATATGGCATGTATTATTTATTTTATTTATTTATTACATTTGTATCCCGCGCTTTTCCCGCTCAATGCGGCTTACATAGTAACAAGAGAATACAATCTGTAGTATCTGAATCAACAAAGGAGGTATGTGGTAGGACAAATGAAGCCCTGCCCAGTGTATCCCAGGATGCACCGGGCCTGGGCTGGGCACCACTATTTCGGACAGGGCGGACCCAAAGCAGGAGGGTGGGAAGTGTTGCTCCTGCCCTATTGCCTCCATCTTTTCTAGGGAGGGGGATCGGGTCACTAGTTGCCTTTGGGAGGGAGTTGGGGTCACTAGACCCCTGGGACCATTGTTGCCTTTGGGGGGGGGGGGGCAGGACGGGTAATGGGGGGTTCTGGGTCACCAGAACACCAGGGCCATTGTTGCTTTTGGGAGATTGGGAGAGAGCATGGGGTCGGGGGACCACTGGACTGCTAGATATTTGTTCTTTGGGGTTGGCGGGTGGGAGGGTAGTGTCGTGTCTCATCGGGAGCTGTGAAATGCATTTAACAGCTTGGAATCGCAAACAGCGACTGATGCACAGTCTGCTGTAGACGCAACTCTGCTTTCCAGGATTGGTGTTAAGGGCTGGAGCAAGAGTAGAATCTGTGCTGGGGGCTTTGAACCTCAGCTTTACTTCATCATTCGGCTTTCCCGAGGGGCTGCTGTAGTGAGGTAAACTGTGAACTTCGATCCAATTCTATAATAGCATCTTGGCACCAAGATTCCATGATAGAATACTATTGTAGGTGTACCAAGTGATGCTCATGCTCTGTCTATGTGTACACTCCCTTGCAGTTAGGTACCACATTATAGAATAGTGCGTGTCAATAAATGGCATCTTTGACGCTTGTAATGGCGCAAACCTCTTGGCATCCGTTTATGGAATTCCCTTCTCTATGCTTCTCTGAGTTCATTGAATGGTTGTTTCCTCAGTTCTGTATGTTGGCAGGAAGACTGCATTGGCTGATGTCAGATTTTCAGAGCAGTACTCTTTTCTTGCCAGCAGATGGCACCAACAGGGCAAGGAGGAAGCGGCTTTGCTGTCTCGGCCCTTGTCTAATGTAAAAGCTCTGTCACATTTTATTGAATGTGATGCCAATATATTCCCTTTGGCTGCTAACGATACTGTAAATGAGACCTTCTCAAGCCTTTCATGTTTTAAGATATGCTTGAGATAAATGAGTATATATTGCTTTTCCCATGTGTGCATTGTCACTGTTGAAATGCTGTGTGAAGCCCTGGTCGACTTTCCTCTTTCTTTCTTCCATTCTCCTTTAGACACAGGTCACTGGTTAGCGATATCCTCTCATTTATTCTTCAGATTATTTGACATAATATTCAAAATAAAAATAATATCAAGACAGTTTACAATGGCATGAATAATAAGCGGACAGAAGACTAATCAAAGATACAGATTAAAAAAAAGAAAGCAATCAAAAGTAAGGAAGGGAAAATAGAATAGCTTAAAAATGTATCACCTTATCAGACACAAAGTCGTGGAACACAAAAGTTGGAATAACTATTTCTTAATATGTGCCTTGATTTAGAGTCAGAGCTCTCAGTTCACAATATGTTGACCGTGCATTGCAGAATGTAGTGCTAGATAGGAAACAAAATTTACTTTGAGATATTTGAAATCTGAAGGCGATCGGGAGAAGGTGTAACCAAAAGGATTGCATGGTGTATGCAATAAATGTGAAAAAAACCCCTGTGATCTCATAATGAATGAGTCAACATTAATGTCTTAAATTGGATCCTGCTCAGAGATGGACCGTCAGTGCTTTGAATTGTACAATACTTTAACGCAGTGTTCTGCAGTTACAGAAGTCTTTTTAAATGTATGTTCGACTCCCAGCTAAATAAGAATTACAGTATTCTATTCGATTAGGGGCCCTTTTACAAAGCGGCGGTAAGCCCAACGCGGGACTTACCATTCGCTAAAAAGGAAGTACCACCGGGCTACTGCAGCAGCCTGGCGGTAGTTCCCACCCCAGTGCGCCGTCATATTTGGTGTGTACCTGGCAGTAATCAGGCAGTGCCACATGCTGCCCGGTTACCAACGGGTTAGCAGGAGCTCTTACCTGCCACCTCAGTAGGTGGCGGTAAGGGCTCCCCTTCGAAATGGCTGCATGGTGAGTGCTTTACTTGCTGCATGGCCATTTCCTCAAAAAAAGAAAGACCTACCTTTTACCCACTGCAGTAAAAGGGGGCCTCGACACGCACCAAAAACACAAGGGGCCGTTAAAGACCAGGATATGAAGTAATGGTCTCCACTGAAGTGATGAGCAAAAGCAAAATAAATAAATAAAAGACTGAGAGAAGAGATATAAGGTATGAAAGAAGGATCATGCCAATGATAGACTAGCAGCTTTTAACAGAGACATGAACACCAAACTACACATTCTAGTAAACCACATGCTTTTTGATTTTATGTGTTTACTAGCCGTTGAGCCGTAAAAACGGGCTAGTAAAGGAAGGGGGGTTGAAAGGCCCCCCCCCCCTGAATAGGTCGCCGCCGCCGCTGCCCCCCCCCCCCCCGGAGTCCCCTCCGCCACCCTCCACCCGGGCCGGGCACCTGGCTTCACGATTCAAAACCGCCGGAACGCAGCACACAGCTCATCTGAGCTGCCGTCGGCCTTCCTTCTTTTCTGCGTGTGTTCCGCCCTCGTGTGACGTAACGACTGGGGAGGGGCGGGGGCCTTTCAACCCCCCCTTCCTATACTAAGGGTGGAGGGTGGGGTGGCGGCAGTGGCGACTCCGGTTGGGTGGGGGGAGCGGTTAGCGGCAAACCCTGGGGGGGGGGAGCGGTGGCGACGGCGGTTCCCTCACTCGCAGGTGCGCAGGTTCCCTCTCTGTCCCGCCCCCGTCATCACGTATTGACGTGGGGGCGGGAAAGAGAGGGTCTCTATTGCGCATTTGCGAGTGAGTACGCCTCTTGCCATTTATATGTTTGATAAGCCAGTCCAAGAGACTTGAAATCCAGTAGTTAACACTTAGGTGGAGAGCCATGTCCCATAATTGGTAGCAATAACAACTTGTATGTCATTG
Organism: Microcaecilia unicolor; assembly: GCF_901765095.1. Taxonomy (NCBI): domain Eukaryota; kingdom Metazoa; phylum Chordata; class Amphibia; order Gymnophiona; family Siphonopidae; genus Microcaecilia; species Microcaecilia unicolor. The sequence goes on along the minus strand of NC_044034.1, from coordinate 140,672,622 downwards.
GAGTAACAATAAATGCTCAACTCAAGACTGTGTCTAAGGGTGGTGAATGGGACCAGAGAAATAATACATAATGCAGGGAGGCCTTGTGGGATCAGTGCAGGAAATCGTCCTCATAAGCCACTCACTCCTGTCCCTGCCTGTAATCCTGGGCCACTTCACTTTTCACAATGTGCCTGAATTAAAAAGGTCTTTTCTATTCAGGATGAAATGTTTAACTAGAGATGAGATTCTGGAGAACTGGAGAATGTTGTGGGGAGCCAGGCCACCAATTATGGAGAAGATCTCACAGGAAAACATACTGAACTGTGACAGTAACAAGAGTGGACCAGAAACTGTATATCAGCTCCCAGCATATGAGCAAAGTCATAAGGGCATGATGTTTGCACCAAAATGTTTTCAGTTACTCCACACACACACACAAGCTGTGTCATCTTGCTGCTAGAAGTGGCCCAGTTGCTCCCTTTAATGCTTCTAATCACCGATGCACATTTGGGTGTTTTTCTTAACTTTTTAGAATCCTAAGAAGTTTGTACATTTTTTTTATGTAAGGGCAGTGCCGCAGCATCAGTTTAAAAGTGAACAAAAGGAATTGTGAATGCTGTAAGATGCAATGTTTTACTGTTATTTTTATGAAAAGACACAGATTGATTGTACCTGTTAAGTTATTTTATGTTTCTGAAAGGATTACACACTTTCGTGTTGTCAGATTTAGAAGCGTAGTTACACGTTGGCTACCATTAAGAACTGTTATTTTACTGTTAACCCTAGTTATTAGTAACTAGGTGTCATGGCATAAAATGGGGACCTGGTGCTAAAACAGCTTGAGTTAGTGGTAAAATAACATGTCTTACCAGTAGCCACTCTGACAGAACAGTAGCTTTAAAGCCTGTAGAATTGCCTTTATTAAATCTTGAAGTGCATTTCTCTAGTTTGGCCAGCAGGTGCTGCATGTATGTTTTAAGCTGTTATTAAAGAACTGACCTTCCCTTCTTTAGTTAACACAGATAAAAGAAATGCCTTTTTTAAACTTTGTTGACTAGGCTCTGATTGGCCTAAGACCTTTTTTTCATTTGAATTGTACTGGCTTTTGCCTAGTTTCAGCCCGGGAGAAAGAGAGAGAGAGAGAGCTCTTTGCTGAAGCCTGTAAAACAGTTATGTTGTGATAACTGGTGGAGCAGCTATATGTCCTGATCTCCCCAGGTACTTTCTATGAAGTAAACAAATGTTTAGTTAGTGTTACAATTGATCCATATTTAAGTTACCTGTTATTGTGTGCTGATTGCACATTTTCTGTCCACTGGTCAATATTTTTTTAATGAGAATAAATGCAATTGTTTGTTTGCTCTGTTTGTCTGGACTGATAAAGTATCCTGGTGTGGTTTGTGTGTGGGGTCTGTGGCTGCTCTCTGTGAACTGTAGGACCATTGGGAGTGTGGCCTCCAGTAACCTATAAATCACTGGGATAATTTGAGAGCGGAAGACTCGCCCAGAGGTGGTTGTGACCCAGTCGGTGGGTGGAGGATGCTAGTGTAGCACTCAGGAGACAGCAAAGATGACACAATGGGATGAGGATTCTGTGTGGTCTAGAAGATTTATTAAAACCTTGACTCGTATAGATTGGTCTGTCTGTATCTCTGGTTATGATGGAATGTATAAAACTGGTTGTGGTCATAAACCAAATAAAAAAAAAGGAGGGTGGGAGGCGCTATACACTGAACATCACAGCCTTGAGATTTCTACTGTGTTTTTGCAGTGAGTGTTCGGCACTATCAATAGTGCCTCCCACCCTCCTCCTTTTTTTATTTGGGTTATGACCGGAACTTGTTTTATACATTCCATCATAATCAGAGATACAGACAGAGCAATCTACACGACACAAGAAGACTCCTGAGGCAGGCCACTGGGCCAAAACACGGCCAAGTCGAGTCAAGGTTTTAATAAATCTAGCATCGTCGTCCCATTATGTCATCTTCGCTGTCTCCTGTGGGTGCTAGTATAGAGCACAGGCGGCAGGTGCAGGCGAACCTGAGATGTGCTGGGGATAGAACCTCTGAGTGGCCGCAGGGTAACCCCATGCAAGTGGCTAGGTGTTTTGTGACACCCATGTTGATAATTTCACTCTTTGGGTGAAGAGTTTCAGTCTGGTAACCAGAGCTGATATTGTGATGTCATAATGCCTTATTCCACCAATGCCTAAGAGCCAACATCATCAATGATGTCACAATGGCTTGATTGTCCTATGCTTGGCTCACTTTTATTACATATAGCAGTGATTTTAATTTCTGGAGACTTTTCTATTTTCTTTAATTAAAGGGGACGTTATCAAAGTGGGCTGCAGTTATTAGTAACTGGGTCTCATTGCATAAAATGGGGCTTGTGCTAAAACAGCACTAGTTAGGGGTAAAATAACATGTCTACAATAGATCACATTGATAACTTTGCCCCTATATTACTGTGTGATATGAACAAGTGTAAACATAAAAAGGGGTAATTCTATAACATCCCTATTACACATGTAAGTGTTTAGAATAATTACATTTACATGCAGATGTGTGCACATACATGCATGACTACCAGAATATTGCCTAAGCACTATTCTGTCCATGTGTGCTTAATTTATCTGGTGCGTCTTTATCTGGGTGTGTGCCACTCCCAGCATTGAATATCTAGGTATGTATGCTGACCTGGAAGTTAACTGGACAGCAGATGATAATCAAGAGTGGTGCCCTTATTCTGTAAAAAGTTGACAAAAATTTGCATGTGCAATTTAATTGAATAATGAGCCACTTAGTGCCAATAATTGGCTTAACAAGCAATTATTGGCACTAATTGGCTTCAATTAAGATGTAGACATGTAAATTTAGGCATGTGATATGCGCATTATGAAAAAGGGGAAGTGGAAATGAGAGGAGCACTCGGAAGAAAAGGCCATAGTGGAGGAACTGAATGAATTCTTAGCTTCAGTCTTTACGGAAGAAGATGTAAGAGACATATCTGTAGCGGAAATGGTTTTCAAGGATGATGCAGAGCAAAAAGAAATCTCGGTGTACCTGGAAGATGTACTGAGCCAAATCGACAAATTAAAGAGAAATAAATCACTTGGACAGGATGGTATACATCCAAGGGAACTCAACATGAAATTGCTGTGTAAAAATCAAAATTACCACCTAGGCCACGCAGTAGCTGGGCAGTAACTCTGAATTGACATGCATTGGGCACACATGCAGCTTAGTAAAAAGGGCCCTAAGTGACTTGCCCAGAGTCACAAGGAGCTGTAATGGGAAGTAAAACCAGCTCCCCAGGATCAAAGTCCATTGCACTAACCACTAGGCTACTCCTGCATTCCTGCATCATCATCGGGATTCATGAGGATAGCTGCCTTAGCAGCAGAGTCAGCAGGTGCCCTGCCTTTTGAATTCCTAGTAGAAGAGTGAAAGTCATTCACATTTTCCAATAGTTAATTTTAGGTAACAAGGCTTCCTGGAGTAACGCTGCTACATAAGAACCATTCTGAATAAGCTTAGCTGCAGAAGAAGGAACCCCCCTGAATATGGTGACAGTACATAAATACTTAATATTAACACACTGGGGCAGACCAAAGGTCCATCAAGCCCAGCATCCTGTTTCCAACAGTGGCCAATCCAGGTCACAAATACCTGGCAAGATCCAAAAAAAAGTTCAATACATTTTATGCTGCTTATCCTAGAAAGAAGCAGTGGATTTCCCCCAAGTCATTTTAATATTGGTCTATGAATTTTTCCTTTAGGAAGCTGTCCAAACATTTATAAACCCCGCTAAGCTAACCGCCTTTACCACATTCTCTGGCAATGAATTCCACAGTTTAATTACACATTGAGTGAAGAAAGATTTTCTCCGATTTGTTTTAAATTTACTACTTTGTAGCTTCATCGCATGCCCCCTAGTTCTAGTATTTTTTGGAAAGAGTAAACAAATGATTCATATCTACCTGTTCCACTCCATTCATTATTTTATAGACCTCTTCCCTTCTGCTAGTGTGTACAGGAGTGAAGGCTACAAGTTCAGCTACCTGGGAACAACTTACTCCTGGTAATGGGGCTTGGTCTACAACATTTTTCAAGGTACAAATAGCACGACCTACTCTAAGTGTTCCTTTGTCATCCCTCAAGAATGAGCCATCCATGTGCAGTTCAAGTTCAGGATTTTGTAATGGAATGTCGTTAAGGTCAGGTCTTTACTTGGTAACTCTCGTCCAAGCACGCACATGTAACAGACACAATGCTTCCAGTTCTGGGCTCTGCCCTCCCGATTGACAACAGCCTGAGACTTTTGGGAGTGCACCTGGATTCATATCTCCAGCTGGTTGATCATGTACACTTGGTCTCCAAAAAAATGTTCCAGGCCATGTGGAGGCTTCGACGTATCAGATACCTCCTTCCCAGAGACTTGTTCCGTACCCTTGTCCACTGGCTTGTCCTATCCCACCTGGACTATTGTAGTGGTATTATGTGGGTTGCCAGGCCTCCTTACTGAAAACTTTCCAAACGGCTCAGAACACCGCGGCGAGGCTCATCCTAACGAGCGGCGTTTTGCACACGCTGACCCCCTACGCTTTAAACTTCATTGGCTACCTGTACAGGAGCGCATTGCTTTTAAGATCTGCTCCCTAACACATAAAATCATCTATGGGGATGCCCCGGAATACATGTTCCCCTTGATTGACCTTCCGCCTAGAAATGCCAACCCTGCTGCTCGGTCCTATCTTCACCTCCATTTCCCGAATTGTAAGGGAGTCAAGTATAAGAAAATCTTCGCCTCGTCTTTCCGTTACTGGAGTCCCAAATACTGGAACACGTTACCTCGCCACCTTAAAACTCAAGTGGACCATGCCCTTTTTAAGAAGTTGTTAAAGACATTCCTCTTTGCTAAGACTTATCCCTCAATTTACCATTTTGATTAAAACATCCCTTGTCCCTTACCCTACTTAGTTCACTTTGTTAGTTTCTTCCCCCATGTTTACTTCTTTATGCTTGCCTAAGCTGTTAAGTTTGTACTCTTATGTAATTCTCTGTAAGCCACATTGCGCCTGCATGTGTGGGAAAATGTGGGATATAAGTAACAAATAAATAAAATAAATAAATAAATAACTAGCTTCACAAGTTGTTTTCAGTCATGAGGCTCCCCTTCATCACAAAATTCATAGTTAGTCTGATGAATGGCACATGTTAAGTTTTTTGCATGAGGTGTTAGTAGGACCAGGGGACACTGAACAGCAAGGTTTTCTGATAGCTTAAAAGCATAAGGGAGCTGCTGCAACAACTGAACAAAGGCAAGATCAAGATTCTTTGGCAAAATGGGTCTAATGAGGCACTATAGAAGGTTATAGTCTAGGCCTATGTTTGTCTCTATATTGCTGATTTAAGACACTGGCTCCCAGTGGCCAAAAGGATATTGTTTAAGGCATTTTGCTTGTTGTTTCAAATTATTTACGGTTCTAAATCACATTTATTAATAAATATTATCTCCAATTCACTATTTGGTCACTTGTCTCATTCACTATTTGGTCACTTGTCTCATTTAAGGGATCAGTTTATTCTCTGTCCTTCATTTTTTTAGACACATTTTTTGAAGATGATTAACTCAATTTTTTTAGTTATTATAATTCCTGAATGGAATTCTCTCCCGTCGATAACTTGTTTGGAATGGGATTATCTGACATTCAGCAAAATGGTAAAAACTTATCTTTTTGGTCAGCTTTAAATAATAATTCTGTGCTGTTTAGTTATTGCTCCTTTTGTATACCATGTTAAACCCAAGTCATGGGAAAGCTGTGGTCAAAAGTATAACATTGACATTGGCATAATGGCAAAACAGGGTGAAGATCACTGTGGAATCTGGCATTAGAGCTGGTGTAGTTGACTGTGTCTGCATTACTTAGTTGCTCACACTGACCATGTGCCACTCAAAGTCCAGCTGCGTTCACTGCTATAGTGAAAGCATGTGCCATGCAAATGCTGCATGAATTTTACACTGTTTGGCATTATATAAAAGGCCATTTGCATGCAGTTCTTGTCCCTTCTGCACACAAATGACTAAACTACCAACATTTATGAGCACTTTGCACTTAAAAACTAAACTCCACCTTATGAAATTAACCCCGTGATGTGCAGAGGCCGACACTTTAGTTTAATACTTGATTTATAGTAGTAGTAGTATATATCAACTTTCATACTGTTTACATATTGGTAAGCAGCAGGAAAGGGAATATGATAACTGATAGAAGGAAGTTGTAAATGAATAAAATCAAGGGTAAGAGAGCAGAAAGAAGTGCTTCATCCAGAAATTATGTTTTGTTTTTTTTTAAATTCGATACACTGCTTGACTTCTATTGAACAAAGTGATTTACATTAAAAAAATCACCATAAGTTCTCCACAAGCTTAGGGGATTCAGGGGCCCTTTTACTAAGCCGCATAAGCGTCTACACACACCCAGCATGCGCCAATTCTGAGTTACCACCCGGCTACCGCGTGCCCTTGCGGTAATTTCATTTTTGGCACGTATCCGCTACGTGTGTCTGAAAGATATTTTTTATTTTCTGCTGCGCATATCAGACGTGCACCAAATGCCACTTAGCGCGCATAGGTCATTGCCGCCTGGTCACCGCATGAGACTTTACTGCTAGGTCAATGGCTGGTGGTAAGGTCACAGACCCAAAATGGACTGGCGATGTTTTTTTTCATTTTGTAGCACGTCCACTCGGCATAAATAACAACAAGGCCTTTTTTACAGGTGCGCTGAAAAATGATTCTGCGCGTGCCCAAAACCCGCGCCTACACTACCGCTGGCCATTTTTCAGCACACCTTAGTAAAAGGACCCCTGAGTGTCTTTGACAGCTGCAGAGAAAAGGTAGGTTTTCAAGAGACTTTTGAATTAGGAATGGTTTGTTTCCTTCTTTTTTTTTTTTTTTAGCTCTAGGGGAAAGAGAATTCAATACCTGGGAAGCAGATTAAAAGAGGCAGGCTTGTCCAATGCATCTAGCTAGTGGGAGGAAGCAGAAGAGCAAGATTCTCTTACTGAGAATGAGCAGACCATGAAGTCGTGGTGGGTCGGGCAATGTGGAGACGTAGTGGGACAGTGAAGCAGATTCTCTTGGTGTTACATGTGCAACTATGGATTGGCTAAAAAGTCATAAAGCACCATGAAGCTATTTTTCCCCACAGACACAAAATGGAAGTACAACCAATGCAGGCCTAGGGTGGGAGCAACCTTTTACGCACGGATCCCATCGCTGGATTAATACGTGCCTTTCAGATTTTAGAGCATCAGACCTCTGTTCAATTTCACTTTAGAGAAAAGAGACACTGAACAGACCCCCAGTATATCCGCTGATTTGGTTAATTCCAGATAGATATCAGCTTATTCAACCTAGACAAATTTAATGACTGTGGACAGGCCATAGTATGAACATTCTAGTAAGTCATCTGGAATTGAAACATAAAACTTAAATTTCCATCTGAAGAGCCAGATAAGGTATTGGGATGACAGACAGCCCAGGCCTGGAAGAGTCATTGAGCTACATTTGAATACAGTCTGGGCTTCTGCACAAAGAAGCTTTAATTATACTCAACTTTTATTGTTTAAAAATATTCAAAAGTTTGAGGATTCATTTTCATATGACCCTCATAAGACCCTCATAAATGGACAAAAACTGTCTTGTGAACTTTCAGTTAGCAGAACAAGCCATGCCTTACATTTTTATTTTGGATATTATCCATATATTTGAGGGAGGAATGAGAGCAGAGGGTCTCTGTTTAGGCACATTATTGCAGGGATTGCCTATTCTATGAGGGCATCTGGGCAGCCATTTTATGAAGATGCCTAAAATCTAGGGGGTCTTTTACTAAGATGTCCTGAAAAATGGCTTGCGGTAGTGTAAGAAAGGCCTTTTTAAAAATTTTGCCAAAAATGGATGTGCGGCAAAATCAAAATTGCCGTGCATCCATTTTGAGTCTGCGACTTTACCACCAGCCATTGACCTAGCGGTAAAGTCTCACGTGGTAACTGGGCGGTAATGACCTATGCATGTTGAATGCCACTCGGTGTGCGTCCGATAATTATTTTTTGGCAGTGCGTATCGGACGCGTGCCAAAAATTAAATTACCGCAAGAGTGATGCAGTAGTCAGGCGGTAACTCCATTTTGCCATGCGTTGGGTGCGCCTAGACGCTTACGCGGCTTAGTAAAAGGGCCCCTACATGACTTAACTGTGGGCACTAAGGGACCTTTTTACTAAGGCGCACCTAAAAGTGGCCTGCGCTGGTGTAGGCGCATGTTTTGGACATGTGCAGGTAATTTTTTCAGTGCACGAGGAGTGGCCTAGTGGTTAGGGTGGTGGACTTTGGTTCTGAGGAATTGAGTTCAATTCCCACTTCAGGCACAGGCAGCTCCCTGTGACTCTGGGCAAGTCACTTAACCCTCCATTGCCCCAGGTACAAATAAGTACCTGTATACAATATGTAAGCCGCATTGAGCCTGCCATGAGTGGGAAAGTGCAGGGTACAAATGTAACAAAAAAAAGGGCTTTTTTTCATGGCCGAAAATGGACACATACTGGTTTTAATTTTGCCATACGTCCATTTTCGGCCTGAGACCTTACCGCCACCCATTGACAGTGATAAGGTCTCATGCGCTACCCGGGAGGTAAGCGACCAGTGGGCATAAACTACCGATTATCACAGGGTAAGCGCCACGCTTTAGAAAATAGAAAATATTTTATTTTCTGCCACGTATTTTGGACTCACGTCAAAAATGGAATTACCGCTCGGGGTATGAGGTAGCTGGGCGGTAGTTCCAATTTGGGATGTATTGGACGTGCATAGGCGCCTACGCGCCTTAGTAAAAGGGCTCCTAAATGTTCTATTACGTATCGTGTTAACATTGTAAGTAGTATACTATCATACTTTGCATTGTTATTTGAATATTTTACAGCTGTAATTGTCTATTGCTCATGTTTGATTTATTCTTACTGTACACTGCCCTGAGTCTATTCCTTCAAAAAGGCGGTAAATAAATCCTAATAAATAAATAAATGCAGCAAGAGTTTATGTAACAAAGTATTTTGCGAGTGACATGTGAAAATGTCACCCAAACCCATGCGAACGGTTCCTTGCATTTGTGTATTAAGCCACTTATGCAGGGCCGCAGATAGATTGGGCCAGGCCTGGGCAAGGCCGCCCCCAGGGCCACGCCACCGCCGCCACCCCCCGAGGTCATCGTCCTCGCCACCCACCCCACCTCTGTCCACCACCGGGCCGGGCCCCCCTGAATTCAAATCATAGCGCTTCACCTCGACCTTGCTCCGTGTGAAAGAAGCGCAGCAGTAGCAGTCTGCAGCTCGCCTCCCTTTGGGCCTTCCCTCCCTGTGTCCCGCCCTCGCGCAACTTACATCAGACGAGGGCGGGACACAGGGAGGGAAGGCCTGAAGGGAGGCGAGCTTCAGACTGCCGCTGCTGCGCTTCTTTCACACGGAGCGAGGTCGAGGTGAGGCGCTTTGATTTGAATTCAGGGGGGCCCGGCCCGGTGGTGGACAGAGGGGGGTGGGTGGAGGGGACTGCGGTGCTGGGCCCCCCTTGGAGGCCCGGGGAATTTTGTCCACCCTGCCCCCCTCTCGGTGGCCCTGCACTTATGCCGCCTCACAGAATAGCACTTAGTTACTCTCTGGCCACTTCCCTGCACAAGGGCTGATATTCTGTATATTCACATTACATTACCCAGGACTTATAGCCTGCAAATACTAGAGCAGTTCACTGCAGGTTACAAAAAAAAAAAAAAAAAAGAAACAATCGTTCAGATAATTCACAGTATTATTATTAACAGATATATAAACTAATAACTGATACAATACAGAAAACTTTGTAAAAACAAAACAACAACCCTCGATTAGAACCTGATACAACATATTTCCTGTGTGGGACCCAGTTACAGACTCACCCTTCACATGATGAAATTAAGCTAGTAAACGGATAAATATTCAATTGGTAGCAATCGGTGATTTTTGGCCATTGCTGATGTGAAGCCTGGATATTCAATGTCAGGCCACGTCCAGGCACCAACAGTGAATATTTGGTTATGTGTGGCCGGCTCTCTCTCATCCAGTTAAGTGTGATAGATATTTATTTATTTATTCATTCAGCATTCAACAAACACCTAAGTGAAACCAGACAAAGACAGGACTGAGTCTTATGAGGTCCAATTTTTTCGGTTAACCTAGGCGGAGAAGTGCTGTAAATTGCACTTAATGGCATATGTGACAACTCTGCCCACAGACTGCACACAAAATAGCCAGTTATGGTGTTAGTGGTTTGTGCTAATATTCAGTGGCACTAACTGGTTAGTGGAGGAGTGGCCTAGTGGTTAGAGTGCGGGTCTTGCAATCCAGAGGTGGCTGGTTCAAATCCCAATGCTGCTCCTTGTGATCTTTGGCAAGTCACTTAACTCTCCATTGCCTCAGTACAAACTTAGATTATGAGCCCTCCTGGGACAGAGAAATATCCAGTGTACCTGAATATAATTCACATTGAGCTACTACTGAAAAAGGTGTGAGCAAAATCTAAATAAATAAACTGCTCAATGTCAGCAGATTACCCCACATAAATGGTTTAACAGCCAGAAGCCTCTCTTGGCTGGTTGAATCACTGTGAACATTGACCAGTGGCAGCCCCCTACCATTAGGCCAACTGAGACAGGGAGCGTCATATCCCTCTACACTGGCTGCGGTAATGGACATAACACAACTCTTCCATTATACTTTTTATTTTTGTTACATTTGTACCCCGCGCTTTCCCACTCATGGCAGGCTCAATGCGGCTTACATGGGCAATGGAGGGTTAAGTGACTTGCCCAGAGTCACAAGGAACTGCCTGTGCCTGAAGTGGGAATCAAACTCAGTTCCTCAGTTCCCCAGGACCAAAGTCCACCACCCTAACCACTAGGCCACTCCTCCACTGCACCCTAATGTGGCTGTGCCACATGAACTTTATCTTACCACAACATCATTTTGTATTTGTTCACACCGGAGTCTGCAAACGCCTCTCAGGTACTATGTAAGCCACATTGAGCCTACAAATAGGTGGGAAAATGTGGGATACAAATGTAACAAATAAATAAATCTTCCCCCTTCCTTATTCAATCCCCTTCCCTGAGCCTACCTTTTGTTTATTAAAATTTGGTGGCGCAGTGATTCCCATTGGCTGCCCTGCTGCCGGCACCAGCCTTTTCCCTCTACTGCAGCCCGCCTCTGAGGAAGCAAGAAGTTATGTCAGAGAGGCGGGCTGCAGTAGAGGGAAGAGGCTGGTACCGGCGGCAGGGCAACCTATGGGATTCGCTGCCACCTTTTGGAAAAGGTGGGCTCAGGGAAGGGGGTTGAAGAAGGAAGGGGGGAGATGCCAGACCACGACCGGGGTGGGGGCCCCATCTTAGCCCTTGTCTCAGGCGGCATCTCAGCTCTTATTGTCTTGGTCCACCCTGATATTGACGCTATAATTTATGCATTGTTTGAACCTGATGTTCAGCAGGCTAAAACTAAACAGATTGAGCCTGTGCAGTCATTGCCTTATCTGTTTATTTGCAGTACACACCTACACAGCAGAACTCAATATATGCATTCATTTAAACACTGGAGCCAATGACCGCATTATCCAGTTAAGACATACTAGTCACAGGGGCCCTTTTACAGAAAGGTTGTAAGCCCGCTTCCTCTTCTGGGACTACCATTGGCCCAACGTGGCTGCCGGCAGTAGTCCCACCCTGAATGTGCGCCATTTCTGGGTGAAAAAGAAAAACCCTGGAAATGGCTTCTGTGGCAGTAACCCAGCAGTAATCGGGCAGCGCAATTACCACTGGGTTAGCGCGGGAGCCCTTATCGCCACCTCAATGGGTGGCAGTAAGGCAGTGGCATACCTAGGGTAGTTGACACCTGGGGCCGGTCATTTTTTAACATCCCCCTCCAAAATCCAGTAATAGGCATACCGAGAATACAAAACAATCAGGACCTATAGAGCAATTGTACCATACCATAAGCAGTCATTTCTACGAGTCACACAAGGAAAAGGAAAGCATCTTAAACACTACAGAGAGCACTAGAACATCAATTCACCTATTGTAAAATGAAACCAGACAGAATGGTACAGATTGTCAATCCTGCACAGTCAATGCCAACTGAAAGCCATGTCTTTTTCACAAACACAGATACACTCTAATCCACTATAGAATAAGTAATCATAATCATAAACTTTCTATTTAAACAAAAATTAAACTGAACCCCCAAGATGCCAGACTCTGCATAAAATGCAACACCACAGAAACAGAAAATGTCCCCTAGTACTGTGCAAAATATAAAGACAGCAGATGCAAATTTGAAAAAACTAACAAATACCAATCACCGCTTTACAAATTAAGAAATAGAACTAAAACAAATATAGAAAATAAAATAAATTTAGCTTTCAGAGGCCAAAACCTTCTTCCTCAGGTCAATACAGTATAGTGCTGTTACAGTGTCCTATCCTGACCTGAGGAAGGGGGTTTTGCTCTCCGAAAGTTAGTCAAAATTTATTAAAATTAGTTCAATAAATTATTTACATATTCTATTTATAAACATTTATTAACACAGCTACAATATTACTTTATCCTAAAGCAAAAAAAATAAAATAAAAATATATATTTTATTTACAGTTTGTTGTCTCTGGCTTCTGCTTTCCTCATCTTCTTGTCACTGTCTTCCTTCCATCCAGCATCTGTCTTCGTTCTTTCTCTGCCATCCAGTGTCTGCCCTCTCTGCTGTCCCCTCCATCTAATGTCTGCCCTCTCTCCCTGCCCCTTCCATGCACATCTGCCCTCTATCTCTGCCCCTTCCATCCACCATCTGCTCTTTCTCTCCGCCTCTTCAATCCACCATTTACCATCCCTCTCCCCCCCATCCATCCATCCATCCATCCATCCATCCATCCATCCATCCAAGATCTGTCCCCTCTCTCTCTCTGCCCCTTTTTTCAGCCCCCAGTTTCAGCCCCCTTATCCCACCTGCCCCTAGTTCTAGTCCCAGCCCACATCTCCCACCTGCCCCCCTTTTCAGCCCCCAGTTTCAGCTCCACTCCCATCTGACAAGCCCCCACCCCTTTCTCCCATCTGAGAAGCCCCCTCCCCACCCCCCTTCTCCCATCTGAAACCCCCCTCTCCCATCTGAGCCCCCGACCTGACCACCAGCTTCGTCCAGAGAGGACAGCCCTCGTCTCCTGCCACCACCCTGCCTTTAAAGAAAAAGCTGTGAAGCGGCGTGGCAGGCTGCTTGTAAACTAAGTAAATCTCCATTCTCCTCGTCGTCGTTGGGCCTTCACTCACTGGGTCCCGCCCTCGCGGAAATAGGAAGTTACCTCAGAGGAGGGCGGGACCCAGTGAGTGAAGGCCCGATGAGGAGGAGGAGAATGGAGATTTACTTCGTTTACAAGCAGGGCAGACGCAAGGCGCTGCCTGCCACGCCACTTCACTTCACAGTTTTTTCTTTAAAGGCAGGTGGCAGGAGATGAGGGCTGACTGCAGCGCCAGTGGAACACCCCCCCCCCCACCCACTGACACCCGGAGTGGACCGCCCCCATTGCCCCGCCTTTGGTACACCACTGCAGTAAGGGCTCCTCATGTGTGCCTGGGGGCTTTTTACCCGCTGTGGTAAAAAGGGCCCTGGCTTGCGGGAAAAATGGGCCCTGCCGCAGCTTGGTAAAAGGACCCCATAATGCACTTGCTGGAAAACACAGGAACACCCACTCTCCACCCATGACACTGCCCCTCCCAAGTATATTGCTAAAAAATCAGAGACGCACAGCTTAGTGTACATCAACAGGAAATACCACAAAGCACTTTAATGCGTTTCTGCAGTAGCCTGTTGGGGCTTAACACCCTTTAGTAAAAGGGCCCCTGTATTTGGTAAGAATTTTTATTTTAAAAACAGGCTGTCTGTAAAGTGAAAAAATTCCCAAACTTAAAATTTCCAAATTGTAAAATGGCAGAGTGTCTTTAAAATAAACCAGAAAATTGTAGCAAATAAATTGTACAATGATGATACTAAAAGGGAAAATGTTACATGTTATTTCTGATTTTTAAAAAATGGCAGCAATATTTAGCCAATGCAAGAGGACCACAGAAGTGAAAAGAACACCAGTCACATGTAGAGAGCACAGCCAAACAAGGAGTGGGAACGGAATCAGGTTGTTCGAAACAGACCAAGGACTCTCGATGTGTAGTTAAGAACTTTTATTTGATAGTGACTCGACAAAGTACCATGTTTCGGCACTTACGTGCCTGCTTCAGGAGCCTTTTTCTCATCTGTCAGTGGTGTCTAAAAGCGACATTACTCCTTAAAATGCATAAACGGTCTTTCTAAAGACCAGTTATGATCATACTTTAAAGATACTTCGCCGAACATATTTGCGATACTGTTACAAAGAATCCTGAAGCAGGCACGTCAGTGCCGAAACATGACACCTTGTCGAGTCACTATCAAATAAACGTTCTTAACTACACATCGAGAGTCCTTGGTCTGTTTCGAAGAGCCGGATCCCGTTCCCACTTCTTATTTGACTCGGCCATCAATATTCAGTCAGCAGCGGTGAGAATTTTGCTAATCACTTCCGATGGTATTCCCAGATATTCAATGCTAGGGCCACGTCCAGGCTTTGTTTTTTGTGGAACCAGCTAGCGCATAGCTGGTTACGTCAATATTCATCACGTAACCGGCCATGGGTGACCTGTGGTGGCATCGGCGCATTGGATTGCCAGGCGCCACGGCCACCTTTTACCGCAGCGGATAAAAGTGCATTTTCCCAATAAAGGCAGTAAATGGCCGTGCGCTACTTAAAAATTTGTCATGCTGCCATTTACTGCCGGAATACTTGCCACCTTCTACTTAGGAGATGGTGCGGGCTCCAGCAGTAACCCAGTGGTATATTGGGCAGTGCGTGGCGTTGCCTGATTACCACTGGGCACGCTTATTCCCCGCCCATTGGCACTAGAAAATAAAAGCTATTTTCTAGCACTGGAAATGGTGCATGGTGGAACCGGAACTACCGCTTGGTTCCTGGGAGAGCCCAGCGGTAAGGCCAATTCGCCATGTGTTACCCTGGCAGTAGCCTTACTGCCAGTTGGAAAAAGGGCCCCAAAGATAGGACTGACTTTTCTGCAGTCTTAGTTATGCAATTACCCTGACTGGTTAAGTGCAAAATTTTGGCACTTTACTAGCCAAGTGCTAACTCCACTTCGGAACACCTCCA
Organism: Microcaecilia unicolor; assembly: GCF_901765095.1. NCBI lineage: Eukaryota > Metazoa > Chordata > Amphibia > Gymnophiona > Siphonopidae > Microcaecilia > Microcaecilia unicolor. The sequence goes on along the minus strand of NC_044034.1, from coordinate 140,657,325 downwards.
AAATAGTTGCTTTTGTGTTAGGCGCTGACCGGTAAGTGCTGCTGAAAATCAGCGGATAGCTTCAACCAAGCGATTTAACCGGTCAGCAGCCATTTCTGGCCAGTTAAATCATTTTGAATATTGAGCAGAAGTACCCAAAACCTCAGATTAAGAAAATGGAACTTTTCCTGTTCTGCAGTAGGAGAACACGAGTCCATTTGTGGCTACCTTCTGCCCTCTAGTGGAGCACTGGAGTCTGTGCTTATACCTGACTGACGTTCGGTTCATGTCTATACTTGTCAGCCCCAACAAACCTTTCTTATTACATCTTGAATTTTGATAAGCCCATTAGCCAGTCAAGCAGCCAAGAGGAGAATGCCTTTCTCACTTGATGACTACACAATGAGGAGTAATATATTTTAATTTCAACACCATAAACCTATTGAGTGCTTAATTAACTTTAACTGTCTTTAGGGGAATGAAGTCAATTTGAGGGGGTCAAAAGGAATTGTTTCAATATCAAACAGTTTTACATCGTAAATCCATTCATTCGGCCTACAGCTACTGATTAACACACAAAATTAACATGTTAGTAAAAATTCATATGCAGGTCTCTTGGGAAATTAAAATGCTTGTGCACGGAGCATGATTAGCATGACTATTGTTTTCACCCAACAATATCCGTTAATGGTTTTCGAGAATAACAGAAAGAGAGACTCTACTGGCTTGAATTGATTATTTACCGCCAAGCTTAGAAACAGAAAACGGATTTCAAAGCCAATGTGCGGCCTCCAGAATATATAACCTCACCCATATTTTTCTAAAATGGGACCCTTGATCTGATCACTTACAGCATGTTGAGGCTTTTCAGTGACTTATTCACTAGAACTCACTGATCCTTGTCTTATTATTAGAGAAACCTAGAGCGACAAAGCACAAATGAAAAAAAAAAGTCATGTTATTTAACTGTAATATTTATCATAGCCCACTCTCCTATCGAAACTAAATAAAAACACCCACATGATCTGAGGTTAATTTATGCAAACATTTGTGCTCTCAACTGCACAAAAAATGAAAACATTTTCTTTCCTTTTTTTTTTTCAAATTAGTTGGTGTGTGAATTACAGATAGAAATTTGGCAGGGACACTGCAAATATGTTTGGCAAAGGAAGCTATAAATTATCTGGGAGCTCAATTTTTGTGGACGACGGAATAAATTGTTGGTCCTGTGATACTCTTCAGTGCATTTTTTCTTTTATGTGCAAATGCTTTTGGAAGCTGAGCAGGGCTCCTGCTATTGTGATCTTTTCAAAAAGAACAAGAAAAGGGCTCTGATAAGTTCAGTCCATTTCTAAGATGTTAACAAACACAAGCACCAGAATTGTCATTTAATGGGTCAAATAACAAAAGCAATGATGCCTTGTGGTGGTATCTTCCCCCCAGAGATAACACATACTCCCTTTTTCATAATTAGTAAACGTGATATCTTCCCTCAAAGATAACACATATCCCCTTTTTTAAATATTTTGTGAATGTGATATCTTGTCCCCGGAGACAATACATATCCCCTTTTCATATTTAGTAATTGTGATATCTTCCCTCAGAGATAACACATGCCCCCTTTTCATAATTAGTAAATGTGATATCTTGTCCCCAGAGATACCACATACCCCCTTTTTATATTTAGTAAATGTGATATCTTCCCTCAGAGATACCACATATCCCCTTTTTTATATTTTTCCCCGGAGACAATACATATCCCCTTTTTATATTTAGTAAATGTAATATCTTGTCTCCAGAGATAACACATACCCCCTTTTCATAATTAGTAAATGTGATATCTTGTTCCCAGATATACCACATACCCCCTTTTTCATATTTATTAAATGTAATGTCATCACTAGAAATAACACATACTCCCCTTTTCATATTTAGTAAATGTGATATCTTCTCATCAAAGATAAGGTCATCTCTTCCCCTTCTGATAGAGCGGTTGGACCTCCACACTTTGGCCCCTTCCTAGTCCCAGCCAAAACAGGCTCAGATTATACCCCCTTACCAAAAGGATGCACTTGAAGGTCATGTATTTTATTGCTTGATTTTATGTCAACTTGCTTATTAAAGGTTTTTCAGAAATAATCTTGGCTACACCCTGGTTCTTGACCATCTACATTGTCCGGTTACTGTAGTTTTCAGCATCCATATCCCAGCTTTATAAAATCAGGATTTGGATGTCCATGCAATATAGATGTCTAAAGGCTGGTTTTCAGATGTCCAAAACATAAACAGAGCTTCTAAAATAAGGACCAACAGGCTTATTTTCGAAAGAGAAGGACAACCATCTTTCGACATAAATCGGAAGATGGGCATCCTTCTCACAGGGTCGTCCAATTCAGTATAATCTAAAGCCAATTTTGGACGCCCCAACTGCTTTCCAATGCAGGGACAGGCAAAATTCCCGGGGGGTGTCAGAGGTGTAGTGAAGGCGGGACTTGGGTGTGCCTAACACATGGACGTCCTCGACCCATAATGGGAAAAAAAGGGTGTCTCTGACGAGCACTTGGACGACTTTACCTGCTCCTGTTTTTCTTACGACCAAGCCACAAAAAGGTGCCCGAACTGACCAGATGACCTCCCCTTACTCCCCCAGTGGTCATTAACCCCCTCCCACCCTCAAAAACATCTTTAAAAATATTTTGTGCCAGCCTGTATGCCAGCCTCAAATGTCATACTCATGTCCATCACAGCAGTATGCTTGTCCCTGGAGCAGTTTTAGTGGGTGCAGTGCACTTCAGGCAGGCGGACCCAAGCCCATCACCCCCTACCTGTTACACTTGTGGTGGCAAATGTGAGCCCTTCAAAACCCACCACAAACCCACTATACCCACATCTAGGTGCCCCCCTTCACCTGTAAGGGCTATGGTAGTGGTGTATAGTTGTGGGTAGTAGGTTTTGGGGGGCTCAGCACACAAAGTAAGGAAGCTATGTACCTGGAAGCAATTTCTGAAGTCCACTGCAGTGCCCTCTAGAGTTCCCGGTTGGTGTCCTGGCATGTGAGGGGAACCAGTGTACTACGAATGCTGGCTCCTCCCACGACCAAATGGCTTGGATTTGGTCGTTTCTGAGATGGGCGTCCTCGGTTTCCATTATCACCAAAAACCGGGGATGACCATCGCTAAGGTCGACCTAAATGTTGAGATTTGGGCTTCCCCGACCGTATAAACGAAAGATGGACGCCCATGTTGTTTCGATAATACGGGTTTCCCCGCCCCTTCGCAGGGACGTTCTGCGAGGACGCCCTCAGGAAAACGTGGGCGCCCCATTCGAATATGCATATCCAAGTTACAGAAAGGGCTTCGATTGAATAGTTCTCCGCTGGAGTACAGGAAGTCAGAGAAGGTACTTTTCTGTCCCTAAAGGGCTTGCAATTTAAAAAAAAAAAAAAAAAAAAAACCTCAGTGGGATTTGCACGAGCAATAGCAAAGATGAATCAAACTCAGGTATGCATATAAAGTATTACATACCATGTAAAATGAGTTTATCTTGTTGGGCAGACTGGATGAACAGTACAGATCTTTATCTGTCGCCATTTACTATGTTACTGTGTTACATACTCTGCTTCTATATCCTGATTCACCATCAGCTGCTCTAACCATAAGGCTACCCCTCCTCATGCACCTGCTCTCTGGCCATTTTGTAATATGGATGTTCCAGTGCTGCTACATGTCCTTTGTTTTGCACTGTTCATGGTTTGGTGTCATGTTTCTAGATAGGTGAGCCCTTAGACCATCACTGGGGCCTGAGGATCTGGAGGGTCCTGGTTAACAGCAGGCAAGTTACTCCCAAAGGAGTAGAGGCACATAGGTGGCTCTGAGAAGAGCCCTTGGGGGCAGGCCCGGCAGGCATATAGGTGATTCTTGCACAGGTTTGACTTGTTCCCGGTATTGGGCCAGTGTCCTGAAGAATATCAGAATGTCATCCAAATTCACAAGGACACACTTTTGTAGCAGGTCTCGGAAGACATCACTTACAAAATTTTGAAAGATGGCTGGAGCATTTGAGAGTCCAAATGGCATGACTAGATATTTGTAGTAACCGTCCCTGGTGTTAAATGCGGTCTTCCATTTGTCTCCCTCCTGGATGTGAATCAGGTTGTAGGCTCCTCTAAGGTCCAGCTTAGTGAGCATGTGAGCCCCTTGTAGGTGGTCGAATAATTCAGTTATCAGAGGAAGTGGATATTTATTTTTGATTGTGGTGGCATTTTCATCCCACGATAATCAATACAGGGGCGTAGAGTGCCATCTTTTTTCCCCACAAAGAAAAATCCCATCCCAGCTGCAGAAGTGGAGGGTCAGATGAAATCCCTCTGTAGGTTATCTGCAATGTAGGCTGACATAGCCTGGCTCTCTGGAATTTATAGGGGGTAAAACCTTCCCCCTAGGTGGAATCTTGCCTGGCAGGAGTTTGATGGGACAATCATATTCCCGATGCGGGGGAAGGGTCTCAACCTGTTTCTTGGAGAACACATCAGCATAGGCCCAATAAGCCTGAGGTAACCCCTCCACAATCTCCATCCCAGTGGGGCTATTGGCATGATTGGAAGCACTGAGTCAAGGCAACAGTGTTGTCAGGACACACTACAGGCTGAGAGCTCTTCTCTGTCCCAGTCTATTCCTGGGTTGTTTTTGAAGCCGGAGGAGCCCTAAGATAATGGGGTTAATTGCCATCTGAAGAATGTACAAGGCAATGGTCTTTCTGTGGAAGGCCCCTATTCTCAGGTGTATGGGTACTGCTTTGGCCTTAATATGCCCTTGAATACCCCCATATATGAAGGAGATCAGAATGGGCTTGGGGAATTCCTGAATAAGAATGTTGTAGTGCTGGATAAGAGCCTCATCGATGAAATTCTCTCCTGCTCCGGAATAGACGAAAGCCTCCATGGGCCTGGTCTAATTCTACAGAGGTGGAGACCAGGAGTTGTGTGCGAGGAATCTGGACAGGGAAGCCTAGCACTGTCTCCCTAGCCAGGGCTAGGCCCGATAGTTTCCGGACTTTTTGGGGTATCTGAGCGCATAGTGGCCTTTCTTCCTGCAATACAGACACAAATTCTGGGACCAGCATCTCTGCTTCTCCTGTTCTGAGAGAGATGAGTGTTCCACCTGCATCGGCTCTCTTAAATTGGAAGGAGTGGAGGTCTTGCTAGGCACCCGCAGGCTCCGCTGGAAGCTAGGTGCCAGAAGAATCGCTCCTCAGGAGGACTGTCATTCCTGAGTCTGCTCCTGAAAATGAATATCCACTTGGTTGCAGAGGCAGATTAGGTCATTTAAGGATGAAGGAAGGTCCCATCTAGCCAGTTCGTCCTTTATTTGAGGCGCCAGCCCCTTCCAAAAAATGGCTACTAGGCTGTCATTGTTCCAATCCAGTTTAGCTGCTAACATGAGGAATTGAATGGCATAATTTCCAAGGGTTTGGGACCCTTGCCTCAGCTTAAGGAGTTTGGCAGCTACAGAGGAGGCTTTTCCAGGTTCCTTGAAAACCCTGCAGAATTGCTCAAGGAATCCATCCAAACTGTTAAGCATTGTGTTGTTACATTCTCAGAGAGGAGATGCCCAGACTAAGGCCCGGCCCGACAAGAGAGATATGATGCAGGCCCTATCAGAAACAAAGTCCCGGGCTTGAAGTTCAAAAATTATCATACACTAGTTAAGAAAACATCTACAGGTTTTAGGATTCCCTTCATTGTGAAGAGGCGCAACAAGTCAGATCCCCAACACTGCAGCTGGTGGCGACGGAGCAGAGGACTGAAGTGTTGCCGACATCTGAAGGTGGTCCATGTGGGTAGACAGGTCTTGAACTGAGACAGAGATTTGCTGAAGCTGAAGGACCAGTTGTTGGAGCAACTGCAAAGCCGATGATTCACCTGGGATCATGGCCTTTGCAATCTGTCAAGCTTCTAGATGGGTGAGCCCTTGGACCATTGGCAGGAGCCTGATCATTGTCTGAATGATTCTGGTTGATGGCAGGCAAGTCACTCCCAGAGTAGCAGAGGTACACAAGTGGCTCTGAGCCCTTGGGGGTAGGCCCGGCAGGACCGGGACCTGGGATGGCCCTGAAAAGAGCCCTTGGGGGCAGGCCTGGCAGGATTGGGACCTGGAATGGCTCTGGAAAGGGGTGGGAACTGAGGGAAAAAATTACATCACTTAGAACAGAGGTGGATCAAGAGATTGCAAACAATAGAACCGTTTGGTTTGAATACTGTATTTGAATGGCAGGCATTTCTTAAACAAATTAGTTTTCACTTCCTGGTTCATAGGTCAGCGTCCTTTATAAATGATGGGTACCATCTTTATTAATAGGGAAAATCTATTGTAGTGAACCTCTGCCAGCAGCTGCTTATTTTCAGTAAGATGTTGGCAGTTTTTCCTAAGAATTGTCTATTAGGCACTGTCTTTTAGATATCTTGTGGCTAATTGTGTATTTTATTTTAGGTTATTTGAGTGGTAAAAAAACACAATAAATTGCGTACCAGCTCCCCAGCTCCAGCTACAAGACAGTGTGACTTAGGCTCCCGTTGAAGCCAGGATTGGTGAAAATGTGTCAAAATTTCCTGTTCAAAAATACATGAGATGAACATTCATACACTGGAAACGTCCAGCATGAACATCCATTTAACAAACTAAAACATCCAAATTATAAATGGGGCAAAACAAGGGACATGAAGATCTGTATGACAGCAATGCTTAGAAAATGGCCACACAGATGTCCATGCAGAGCACGAGGAGCAGATAAGCGGTTAGTGAAGTGGAATGTAAATCGAAGGAACCAGGTTCAAATCCCACTTTAACTCTTTGTTTTTGTAATTCTGAGCCCTCCAGGGACAAAAAAAATACCTACTGAATGTACCCCACTTCTATAGCCTTAAGGCTTGCACATGGCTTATATATTTAGGTTCAGGAGATATTTTCTGTTTCTGGAGGGCTCACAATTATGAACCTCAGACCTTTGGTTTATAGTCTACTGCACTAACCACTAGGGCTATTCCAGAGACTTGCTGCCTGCTTTGCTCCCATAATACCTGAAGCTGTCACAGAGCCTGGTTTTCACTTTTGGTTTCAGGACCTCCCTAATCTCACCCACAACACACCTACAACATGTCCCCTTGCTATTTGGACATACTGCAGTGTTTGACATCCCTTTTCTGCCTTTGCAAAATGGGTACTTGGATATTTCAAGCACATGAATGTCCATTTTGGCCTTTTTGAGATGTCCATATGCTTAGAAAATAAGCAGCTTAATCAATTGGGCAGGGAATGGAAGACTTGATATTGAACATAGGATCTAAATTAGATTTTGTTAAAAAATTGAATGAAAATATAAACCATATGGCCTATCCACTCTGCCCATTCATTACCAATTACTAATCTTTACTACCCCTTCCTTTCCTTTAGAGAATCTCTGTGCTTCCCCCATGTTTTCTTGAATTCAGATATACTTCTTCTCTCTGAGTCTATACCTTTTCACCTTCATCCTATGACCCCTCCTTCCAGAGCTTCCTTTAATTGGGAGAGGCTCGCCTATGCATTTATTCCACAGAGGTATTTAAATGAATTTATCATATCTCCCCTGCCCCACCTTTCTTCTGAAGTTTACATACTGAGATCTTTAAGTCTGTCCCCATAAGCTTTATGATGAGGACCGCTGACCATTTTAGTAGCCACCTTTGGACCGATTCCAATCTGTTTATGTTTTTGAAGGTGCCTTCTCCAGAACTGCACACCATACTCCAAAAGAGATCTGACCAGAGATTTATCCAGAGGTACTATTGTTCTGTCCTCCGACAGCCTTGCACTAGTTTGTAATGTGATCCTAAAATGTGTTTAATGCTTTTACTGTTACTCTCATGTCTAAGGACTTTCATGGTTGCAGTTCTCATTGCAAGGTTACGTGAGCAGCGCATTGTGGGTAATGTAGTTTACAGGTAAATGCAGCCACACTCTCCTGTTTGTATAAGGACAGTCACCATTGGTTTGGGTCTCCACCTAGACCTCCTCTCTCTCTCAGCCAAGCTTGGCCCCTTTGTCTAACTGCTGTTATTTCCTGATCATTCTTACTAACTTTGTCCTGAGAGGTCAGCTAAACACGACCTTTCCCTCCAATCGGCTTGGACCACCCTTGCCACCCTACGGAAGGCTCTGTACCAATTGGTCTCTAACTCCTCCTCTCTGGGCTTGTGAGCCCTCTTGACCCCCCCTGTCTTTCTGGCCATGAGGCATTTTCACCATCTCGCTTCTGGCCAGTACTTGTCCTGCTCCCAACTCCCTGGAACGAACTTGGGTTCTTACCCTGAATATATCTCCTCCCTAATGAGATATTGCACACTCCAGTCACCCAGCGCTGAGCTATTTCTACCTGGCTTCAACCACTTCTCACCTCTGCAATAGAACTGCCTTCTCTCAGACCTCTATCTCCAACTATTGATACAACCCTCAGCACTATGGAGTCTCTGTGACCTGGGGCCATATCTCTGAACATCTGACTATGAGTAAATTATCTGTGATTTATTCAATAAAAGAGACTTCATAAAAATAATAGAGACTCTAGGTGTGACTGTGTGCCAAGGTTATACTCCAAGATATTGGGGCCTTAAGTTAACAAGCCTCAAGAGTCTTGACAACTATCACCAACTTTTTATGTTGGCCACTCCTCTCCTTGTCTACCCAAGCAAATTATTCACTTTTTGTACCTGTTTGGTCATCTTAAAGATGGCAAAAAACAAATAGTAACCCACAAAAGATGAAACCGAAAATGTAACAATGTAAAGAAACAAAATGCTTACAAAAAGAAGGGGAAGGAAAAGCCTCAAAGTAACTCCAAACACACAGATTTTAAAGAGCTAAAGCAGTCAAAGAAGATCATGCTTCATCATTGGCAAAAACCTTCCCACAAGAAGATTGTCTATATTCAAAATGCACAAAATAATGACTTATCTCAAAACAAATATATAGCACTCAAACTGCATCTGGTGGAAGTCCTGAGATGCGGACATGCCTCCAAGCCAACATTGGCCAACGTTTCATGAAAACTGCTTCAGGGTCCCAGAAGACAAAAAGATTCCACAACTGAAGCAGTGGATAAGGGCAAATTTTGGTGATATTATAGAGAAAGAAATGACAGGTTTTAGCAGTTTGTTGTGCAGAGAAGGAGAGAGAGGAGTCGAAGATGACCCCAAGGTCATGAGCTGATGAGACAGGGAGGATGAGGGTGTTATCCACAGATGTAGAGAATGGGGGAAGAGGAGAGGTTGGTTTAGGGGGAAAGATAAGAAACTCAGTCTTGGTCATGTTAGTTTCAGATAGTGGTGAGACATCCAGGTAGCAATGTCAGACAGGCAGGCTGATACTTTGGTCTGGATTCCTGCTGAAATTTCTGGTGTGGAGAGGTAGATCTGGGAGTCATCAGCATAAAGGTGATCCTGAAAACCATAGGATGAGATCAGAATACCAAGGGAAGAAGTATAGATGGAGAAAAGAAGAGGTTCCAGGACAGATCCCTGAGGTACACTAACTGATAGTGGGATAGAAGTTGAGGAGGATCCACCAGAGTATACACTAAAAGTACAATGGAAGAGATAAGAAGAAAACCAGGAAAGAACAGAGCCTTGAAATCCAAGTGAGGACAGCGTATCAAGGAGTAGGTGGTGTGTCAAAAGCAGCAGATAGATCGAGAAGGATGAGGATAGAATAGAGACCTTTGGATCTGGTCAGGAACAGGTCATTGGAGACTTTAGCAAGTGCTGTTTCAGTTGAATGATGAGGGCAAAAGCCAGATTTAAGTGGCTCAAGAGTAGCTTAAAATGAAAGAAAGTCAAGACACAGCGGTGAACAGCATGTTTAAGTATCTTGGATAGGAAAGGGAGGAGGGAGATAGGGCGATAGTTGGAAGGACAGGTAGGGTCCAATGAAGGTTTCTTGAGGAGTGGTGTGAATGCGGCTTGTTTGAAGGCATCAGGAACAGTCACAGTGGAAAGTGAAAGATTGAGGATATGATAGATAAGAGATGACAGTAGGAGAGATAGTGCTAAGTAGATGGGTGGGAATAGGATCAGAGGAACAGGTAGTTTTGAGGAGGAAATAAAATGTACAGTTTCCTCTTCAGTGATTTCAGAAAATGAAGAAAAGTAGGCAGGGGTTGAAGGAGGGTTGAAAGAATGGACTAAGGGAAAGAGAGGTGGAGGTGACTTGGTTGAGAATTCGAGTTTAATCTTGTGAACCTTATCATGAAAGTACTCAGCCAGAGTCTGGGGATAAAGTAAAGGGGGAGTTGGAGGTGAAGGAACTTTGAGGAGAGAGTTCAGTGTGGCAAAGAGACATTGAGGGTTTCAGCCAAGAGAATTCCTCAACTGGGTGTAGTAGTTCTGTTTGGCAAGTGGAAGAGCAGAGTGGAAGGAGGTCAGCAAGAATTTGAAATGTATGAAGTCAGCATGGGCACGGGATTTCAGTCAAAGGTGTTCAGCAGCGTGGTCTCAGGAACATAGGAAGCGGATTCTAGAGGTCAGCCAAGGCTGTGGTTTGATACACCTCACAGAATGGAGATTGGGAGGAGCGAGAGTATCCAGAGCAGAAGAGAGAGTAGTATTATAGGAAGAGACAGCCTCATTGACAGACTTGGATAACATAGTGGTTGAGAAGAGATTTTAAACACTGGAGAACAGAGTAGAAGGGTCAATAGCCTGAAGGTTCCTAAATGTATTAGTTGAGATTGGATGGGACTGGAGAGAAGGGTGTTTAAGTGTGAAATTATCAGATGATGGTCAGAGAGGGGAAGAACTGAGGTGCAGGAACTGGAGAGTGAGCAGTTGGACAAGAAGATAAAATCAAGACAATGGCCATTCTGGTAAGTAGGGGTAGTGGAGCACAGTTGAAGACTGAAAGAGGATGTTAAAGCGAGAAACTGAGAAGCATAAGAGTCAGAGGGATCATTAGCATGAATGTTAAAATCCCCAAGAATGAGGGAAGGAGATGAAGGTTCAAGAAAGAAGGAAAGCCAGGCATCAAAGTCAGTGAGAAAGGCCTAGTGGTTAGGGTGGTGGACTTTGGTCCTGGGGAACTGAGGAACTGAGTTTGATTCCCACTTCAGGCACAGGCAGCTCCTTGTGACTCTGGGCAAGTCACTTAACCCTCCATTGTCCCATGTAAGCCGCATTGAGCCTGCCATGAGTGGGAAAGTGCGGGGTACAAATGTAACAAAAAAGTATAATGGAAGAGTTGTATTATGTCCATTACCGCAGCCGGTGTGGAGGGATATGACACTCCCTGTGCCACCTGAGGCCCCTGTCTCAGTTGGCCTAATGGTAGGGGACTGCCACTGGTCAATGTTCACAGTGTTTCAACCAGCCAAGAGAGGCTCCTGGCAGTTAAACCGTTTGTGTGGGGTAATCTGCTGATTAGGACTTATCAGGGGGTCGATAAATGACTGCTACTTGGAGAGGCAGAGGAGTGAATTGAAGGATGGAGTGGACTTCGAAAGAAGAAAAGCAGTAAATCTGAGGTGGAAGAAGAGGTTGAAATCTACAGGAGGGTGAAAATAAAAGCCCAACACCACCTCTGTGGCCAACCAGGTAAGGAATATGGGAGAAAAGGTAACCTCCATTACACAGGGCCACGGCTGAAGCAGGGCAAAGTCAAGTCTCAAGGAAAGCAAATGGAGAGTATGACAGATAAAGAAGTCGTGGATGTAGGAAAGTATGTTGCAGACAGAGTGAGGCATTCCACAGAGCACCTGAGAAAGGCAGGGAAGAAGGGTGGAGGAGAGGAACAGAAATTAGATTGGAGACATCACGGTGTGACCTGCATGAATAGGATGAGAGCTGATGTGGAGGACCAGGATTGGGATTGATATCCCCAGCGGAAAGCAGCAGAAAGAGCAAGAGAGTATGGAAGAGTAGGAGAGGCCTGATGACAGCAACGAAGGCAAGATGTGCTCAGATAGAATGGAGATTGTTGAATGGAAGAAAGAAAATGTTGAAGGTTGAGAGCTGAGAAGAAGGGAGAAGACAAAAGAGATGGTGAGATGATGAAAGTAGAAGGTGGGCAATGTGTTCCTGCAGTATACAGTGGTTTCAGATGGCGAAAGAGATTGGGAAGGGACTACCAAGAAGAGAAAGTGTACTGGAGCCATAAGAAGTAACTGGGAGAAAATACAAACTGTATAGAGAAAATGGCACCTGGAGTGAATGCCCTGGGAGGATCAGGGTGGACTTGGGAGTCACCCTGGAGAAGGCTGTGAGGATATGCAGATGGGCTGCAAGTCCTCCACAGCACCTAGAAGGCAGCTGGTGGGAGCGCTGGGCACCTCCACCATGCACCTCCCAGCCAAGGGGTTAGGCTGAAGCCAGCATTCCTCCCCTTGAGGGTCACCTGATCTTAGCCAAAGGGCACCTGGAAGCCCTGGGCACCTGGAGTGAAGGCCCTGGAAGGATTGGGGTGGACCTGGGAGTCACCCCGGAGAAGGCTGTGAAGATATGCAGATGGGCTGCAAGTCCTCCACAGCACCTGAATGGGGGGGGGGGGGGGTGATAATAATTTCTCCCAGATTGGAAAGAAAGTCCCCTGGATCCAAAATGGATTGTAACCAGTTTAACAATATGATATTGAAATGACATGAAGACTTAGATACTGTTTCTCATAGAAGGCCATGAATAAATTGAGCAGCTTGAGGATGGGACCCAAAGTGGTAAATGGAATCAGGAATTATTTGACTGACAGACGACAGAGGATGGTAGTAAATGGAATTCCCTCTGAAGAAAGAAAAGTGTGTAATAGAGCACCTCAGGGATCCTTCCTGAGGCTGATGCCTTTCAATTTATTTGTGGGCAATATTGCAGAAGGGTTAGACGGAAAAGTCATGGTTTTTGTGGATGACATAACGATTTGCAGCAAAATCAACACAAGTGATCTATAAAAATTAGAAGGATATCAAAATGACAAAACAATGTGATAATGTAGTGGCCAAGGCCAGAAGGATGCTTGGCTGCGTAGAAAGGGGCATAACCAGCAGAAGAAAGGAGGTGATGATTCCCCTGTACAATTTGTTGGTGAAACCAGGGGCGTAGCTAGGTGGGGCCACAGGGGCATGGGCCACCACAAATTTAGCCCTGGCCCCCTCTACTTTCCAAAGTGGTGGGGGGTCAGCGGCAGCAGGGGGGCAAAAGTGGCAGGGGGGTCAGCGGGCTAAACTGTGCCTCCCCACCTCGGGTTCTGGACCCCCCTCCCGCCGAGGTCTGGCTACGCCCCTGGATGAAACCACACTTGGAGTACTGTGTTCGGTTTTGGAAGCTGTATCTTGCCAAGGACCCTGAAAGATTTGAAGCAGTTCAAAGGAAAGTGACTAAAATGTATTGATGTTTTATGTGATTTGATTATGTTTGTTTTATTGTACTCCGCCAAGATTTTTGGATGGGCGGATTATACATTTTTGTAAATAAATAAATTTTTGTAAATACATAAAATGGTATGAGATCTGCAGTAGAAGAAACATGAGAAGACACTTGAAGACTTAAATATGTTTACCCTGAAGGAGAGGAAGGAAGATAGGAAGGACAGGGAAGCCAAGATACAGACATTTAAATACTTGAAAGAGACCAATGAACAAATAAACCTTTTCCAAAAAAAGAGAGACTATACAACTAGAGGACATGAAATGAAGCTGCAAGGAAAACTGAAAAGCATAATCGGGAAATACCTTTTCACAGTGAGTACAGTGGATGCCTGGAATGCTGTTCTGTGGGAGGCAGAGGGGACAAAAACTGTGACAGAATTCAAAAAAGGCATGGGGTAAACACAGAGGATCCCTAAAAGGCAAGAGGATGGAATAGAAGTAGAGAGTATTTTCACTCAAACAAAACATAAATGCCTCCAGCATAGACAGGGCGGGGGGGGGGGGGGGGGGGTAACCTGCACAGCATGGCAGATGCAACCCTGACCACTTTTCTGGGCAGACTGGATGGACCACACTGGCCTTTATCTAACATCATTAATTATGTTATTCTTCAGATTTGAGCTGATTCATTCTCATCTGGCCTACTCTTGTTTTTATAAAATTCTCTAAATCGCCAGTATTGTTTCAATTTTTAACAACTTGCTTATTTTTTTTTTTTTTGTTGCATTTGTACCCCACATTTTCCCACCTATTTGCAGGCTCAATGTGGCTTACATAGTACCATCAAAGGCGAATGCCCAGTCGGTTCATAACAAATTCAGGTTATATAGTGATCGAATGAGGTATATGTGGAGGATCGGAAGGGATGAAGATTGCGTGATGTCCAGTACGATCATTAGTCAGGTTATGTTCCTGGGTGAAGAGGTTTATTATTATTATTTTAATATTTTTACTGCTGTAATGGTCTATTGCTCGTGTTTGATCTATTCTTACTGTACACCGCCTTGAGTGAATTCCTTCAAAAGGTGGTAAAAAAAAATCCTAATAAATAAAAATAAATAAGTTGCATGTATAAATCTGGTCATATTGTTTTTCACGCACAACTTACTTGGCTTAACAAGTAATGTGTTGATAATTGCCACTTAAACAGGCGATTATTGGCTTTCATTAGAATTTATGTGTACAACTTTCTAAGCATATCCTATATAGTGACGCGTGTAAATTCTAAGACACAGATCTGGAAGGTGGCGTGGTCATGGGAGGCTCATGGGCATTCCTTGAATTTAAACGCAGTGTTATAGAAAATGCCCATTCCACAAATAACTTAGGTTAAAAGGGGTGGCCTGCAAATCAATCAGAACCAGCCCCCACTAAACAATAAGCTTTCATTTACAACTTCCTTTCTCCTATTTTTTATTCAGTCACAACTCACTTCAGCCCAGTCACTGCAGGATAGTCCTTAGCCACAGACTTCACACCAGAACCCTGCAGTCATGTGCCCTAACTCTGGCTACTAGCACTGCTGTTGTGTAATACCTGACTCTCCTCTCCCTAGCCCAAGGCTGCAAACCCACCCCCAGGGCATCTCGAGCCCTATCTGACACGGGACCAAACCTGAATCCTTTGCATGGCAGTAGAGCCACCAGACCAGCTAGATTCCTTGATATCTTATGATCAAATTCTTAATTTAAAAATAATACAGTTCCCACTAGATCAAGCTTAATGCATCCAACATCTGTAAGATTTTAGGCATGAGAAAATGGTAAATGATGAGTAACATACATCTGTCTCAACAGAGGGCTCAGCAGCACTGACAAGCAGTACAGCACTGTATAAGATCCCAAAGCTCAGGAAAGCAGACATTATGTAAACTCTCCTGGGAATTTCTCAGGTCTTTGTATCTCAAGTTCCGGAACTGCCCTGCTGGTCCCTTAATTCACCGATGATACCCAGACACTTTTATTTGAGAATGAAGTACATATAGATGGGCATTTTTGATATGATGTCTAAATCCGATTTTGGATGTTTTGCTGAAAATGTCCAAAAAGTCAGGTGGCAAACATAGTGATTTTCGAACCAGAAAAACATCTATGTTTTTTTGTTTTCAAAATGGTCATTTGCTAGATGTTGTTGTGCTCAGTGCATCTATCTTTTTGAATTATTTTGGGGAAAAAAAAAGTCCAAGGGAAAAATGCACAAAAACAAGCCGTTGGGATGTATGGGGGCCAGGATTCTTAGTAGACTGGCCACGTGGACATCCCAGCAGAGCAATGGGGCACCCTAGGCCCACTGCAGCGAACTTCACATAAAGGGTCCCAGGTACACATCTCACTGTTAACTCCTTATATTGTATGGTGAGCCCCCCCCCCCCAAAACATACAAAAAAACCTACTGTATCCAACTTTACACCAGTACAGTAGCCCTTATGCCAGCAGGTGTCACCTATATATAGGTACTTGGTGGTTTTTGGGGGGGCGCTCACACTTTCCACCAGAAGTGTAACAGAATGGGATATGGTCCTGGGTCCCCTTCTCCACATTGCACTGTACCGACTACTAGGCTATTCCTTGCTGCTCTAATAGGATTGGCCATAACATCTGAAGCTGTCACAGAGCCTGGTATGTACTCTTTCTTTCACATCATTGGGGGTGGGGGTGGGAGGGGGTGAGTGAGCACTGGGGGAGTAAGGGGGAGTCATGCCTTAATCCCTCCAGTGGCTGTGAATTAGTCATGACTGAAACAGATCTAGATCAAAACATCTTTTAGCCCTGGATGTTTTTGCTTTTTGTTCAATTATGGCAGAAAAACGTCCAGTTTTGGGAACACCCAAATCCCACCCCAACATCCCCCAACACATCCCCTTGACATCAGCACACACCTAAAGCCTCTTTATTTTCTGAAATTTCCTTTATTGAATAAATACAGTTTACTCACAGTCAGATGTTCAGAAGTATTGCCCCAACTCAAGAGACTCTGTAATTCTTAGAGCTGTATCAGTGGTTGGAGATAGAAATCTGACGAGAAGAAGCTTTATTGCAGAAGCGGGAGAATAGTTACACAGATGCAAGCAGTTCAGAGCTGGGTGGCTGGAATATGCAATATCTTATGAGAAAGAATGAATGAGGTAAAAAACAAGTTCATTACAAGGAGGGTTAGCAGGACATCTGCTGTCTGAAGCAAGATGGAGAATGTCTCGTGGAGAAGGGGCAAACCCACTGCTTGAAACACTACATTGGCTACCAGTCAAGGTAAGAATATTTTTCAAAGCGAGTATCCTAATCTTCAAGATACATATATGCTTAACATGATTGAACTATCCTCAAGAAATGTCAGCCTAACAGAATCTACCTACTCCTACATCTACCCAACTGCAAAAACACCATCTACAAAACCATCTGCACAGCTGGATTTAGCTACCAGGGTTCCAAATGGTGGAGCTCGACACCAAAAACCATAAGAAGCATCACAAATCTCCTCCAATTCAGATAAGAAATGAAAACCTACCTCTTCAAAAAAATGTACAGCTAATCACAAAGATATCGTCGCCTTTCTTTCAAACCTACCTCTTCAAAAACTATATGAATGAACATCACCAAAACTCTACAACTGAACACAGAAACTACCACTACCTTTTCCTCTTCAAATCCACACGAACTATAGATACCCTCTCCACATTGCTCACCACTATTGTAACTCCACCAAAATGTAAATTGTAAGCCACTTTGAACTAAAATTTGTTTTTGGATAATAGTGGAATACAAAAATCCATAAATGAAATAAAATTTGGATGCACTGCAGATGATATGCATAGAAAAAACATCATAAAAATGGGTTTCAAAAATAGCGATTTGGACATTTTGACAAACAAACATCCATCTACCACTTTGTTCCACTTTTTTGATGTTTTTCTGTTTCAGAAATGAGCCCCATAAGATAGAGCTGCTCTCAATTGTTTAATACACAGGATTTTATTTATGCACCCTTGTTATAAGAACATAAGAACATAAATGTTGCCATACTGGGATAGATTGAAAGTTCATCAAGCCCATTATCCTGTTTCTAACAGTGGACAACCCAGATTACAAGTACCTGGCAAGATCCCAAAACAGTTAAACAGATTTTATGTTGCTTATCCTAGAAATAAACAGTGGATTTTCTCCAAGTCCTTCTTAATAATGGTTTATGGACTTTTCTTTTAGGAAGTTATCCAAACCTTTTTTTAAATCCTGCTAAGCTAACTTTTACCACATTCTCTGGCAACAAATTCCAGAGTTTAATTACACATTGAGTGAAGAAATATTTTCTCTAATTTGTTTTAAATTTACTACTTAATAGCTGCATTGCGTGCCCTCAGTCCTAATATTTTTGGAAAGAGTAAACAAGCAATTTACGCCCACCCATTCCATTCTACTCATTATTTTATAAACCTCTACCATACCTCCCATCAGCCTTATTTTCTCCATGCTGAAGAGCCCTAGCGGCTTTAGCCTTTCCTCACAGGGAAGTCATCTCATCCCTTTTATAATTTTAGTCGCCTTTCTCTGTACCTTTTCTAATTCTACTATATCTTTTTTGAGATGAGGTGACCAGAAATACACATAGTATTCGAGATGCAGTCGCACCATGGAGCGATACAAAGGCATTATAACATTCTCATTTTTGCTTTCCATTCCTTTCCTAATAATACCGAACATTCTATTTGCTTTCTTAGCTGGCACAACATATTAAGCAGAGAGTTTCAAAGTATCATCAACAATGACTCCTAGATCCTTTTCCTGGTCAGTGACTCATAATGTGGAACCTTGCATCATGTAGTTATAGTTTGAGTTCTTCTTTCCCACATGCATCACTTTACGTTTGCTCACATTAAATGTCATCTGCCGTTTGGATGCCCAGTCTCCCAGTCTCTTAAGGTCCTCTTGCAATTTTTCACAATCCTCTTGCGATTTTACAACTTTGAATAACTTTGTGTCATCTGCAATTTTAATTATCTCACTAGTTATTCCCATCTCTGGATCATTTATATGTTAAAAAGCAGTGGTCCTAGGAAAGACCCCTGAGGAACCCCACTATCTACCATTCTCCATTGAGAATACTGACCATTTAACCCTACTCTTCATTTTCTAATTTTTAACCAGTTTTTAATCCATAATAGGACATTACCTCCTATCCCATGACTCTCTCATTTCCTCAGGAGTCTTTCATGAGGTACTTTGTCAAATGCCTTTTGAAAATCCAGATACACCATATCAACTGGCTCACCTTTATCCACATGTTTGTTCACCCCTTCAAAGAAATATAGTAGATTGGTGAGGCAAGATTTCCCTTGCCTAATAAATCCATGTTGACTTTGGCTCATTAATCCATGCTTATGTATATGCTGTGTAATTTTGTTCTTTATAACAGTCTCTACCATTTTGCCCAGCACCGACATCAAGTTCACCGGTGTATAATTTTAAAGATAACATGTATTAGTAACAATAGTTCTGCAAGTTCATTTTTCAATTCTATTAGTACTCTAGGATGTATACCATCCAGTCCAGGTGATTTGCTACTCTTCAATTTGTCAAATTGCCCAATTACATCTTCCGTATTAACAGAGATTTGATTCAGTTTCTCTGACTCGTCAGCATTGAATACCATTCCTGGCATTGGCATCTCTCCCACATCTTCATTGGTGAAGACCAAAGCAAAGAATACATTTATTCTCTCCATAATGGCCTTGTCTTCCCTGAGTGCCCCTTTTACCTTTCTGTCATTTAGCGGTGCAACTGATTATTTTGTTGGTTTCCTGCTTCTAATATACCTAAAAAAAAGTTTTTACTATATGTTTTTGCCTCCAGAACAATCTTCTTTTCAAAGTCTCTCTTTGCCTTCCTTATCAGCATCTTGCATTTAACTTGCCATTTTTTATTCTGTTTCATATTATTTTTAGTTGGATCCTTCAGCGCAAAAAGCCAAAAGAGGGTTGAAATGACCCAAGTATGTCTTCCTAATTTCTGTCCTAATTCATGGTATACAAAATTCCCTTTATAAACTGTAACTTTTTCTCTGTTTCTTAAGAAAATGAGCTATTTTAGTGGATACAGTTTGGATATGGTAACATTATTGCTGTCATGTATATGAAAGTATGGTTTGTGAGTGCAGCTGTACACTTTGTAATGCTACTTGTTACTGCAAATGAAACAGCTACAGTATATTCACAGTATATTCAATTTTCAATAAGGGAGACAGAAAGACAAACAGATGCTCAGTAGATTTCCAGCTCTGGGGAGCTTTATTTCATGTCATTCTTAGATGAGAGTGAGAATTATTAATTTGGTCTACTTCATTTTACTGAGATGCCAGCCCTTTCCTGATAAGGATCCAGAACAGAACAGAGATAACACAGACTCACTTCACTCCATATCCCACTCTTCCACAGTTATCAAACTAATACTCCAGGGACTGGGCATTCTGTAATTTAGA